>NC_057810.1:607506438-607706039 GCF_018294505.1 Triticum aestivum | reverse complement strand
CTAAGACTCGGTTTGTCTGGGAGTCGTCATCTGAGACTCGGTTTATCTGGGAGTCGTCATCTGAGACTCGGCTTATCTGGGAGTCATCATCTGAGACTCGGCTTATCTGGGAGTCGTCATCTGAGACTCGGTTTATTTGGGAGTCGTCATCTAAGACTCGGCTCATCTAGGAGTCGTCATCTGAGACTCGGTTTATCTGGGAGTCGTCATCTGAGACTTGGCTCATCTGGGAGTCATCATCTGAGACTCGGCTATGAGGGGCGCGGCTTGCCCCGATGTCTTGAAAGGTTCTGGGGCTCGGGTCAGCCTACCCGTGGCCCATTACTCCGACAGTAGTCCCCGAAGCTGGTGAGGCTCCGAGAGTGACTCGCTAGGGGGCCTCAATAGTTTCATTCCTCCGGTGGTGGGATCTGGGCTTCGTTTACCGTCTTCCTCTGGGCCGACTATCCGTAGTCGGATTCGTAGAGGGGCCGTCCTGCTCTGTGGAGAGCTCGAAAGTCGTGGCGGGAGACCAGGCGGCGTGCCTGATATGCTTCCCTGCTGCCGCCCACCGCGGCCTTATCGCGTGGCGCACGCGGCAGGGACAGTCTGCCGGCCCACGCGCGCGACGGGACGGGCTGTCAGGCGGGGCCTGCCACTACCGTGCCTCGGCAAGCGAACGGATCCGCTGCGGCCACGTGAACGGTTAGGCTTCTCACGCCGTTACTGCGCGCAGTAACTTCGTGGGGTAAATTGTGGGGCGGCGTGGGGCTCTGGGCGCAGTTAATCCCACGTCCGCCCCCTCAGCTTCTCAGCCTCCAAGGCTATCAGTAGGGGGGGAGTGGAGCGGTATAGCACGCGCACCCATCTCCCCCGACCCCTGCTTCCTCCTGCTTCCTCTCTCCTTGCCACCGGCGAGCAGAACCACACCGCACCAGCCAGTGATGAGCTCCTCCTCCATCGCCGCGGCTCCAGCCGTGCGTTCCAGCGCGTGGGACGGCTCGGAGGTCGACGACGACCTCATTGAATTCCTCTGCAAGATGCGCTGGCTCCCCGGCGCACACCTCGTGCGAGCCTGCACCACGCCGGCGAAGGAGATATCGCCGACGCCGGAGGAGGGCGAGCGGGTCATCTTCCGCTTGCACCTCATGCGCGGCCTGGGGCTGCTGGCGAGCGGCTTCTTCCGCTCCTTCTTGGAGTTTCACAGCCTCCAACCGCACCACCTCACCCCGAATACGGTAGTGCTGCTCTCCGCCTTCGCCACTCTGTGCGAAGGTTTCCTCGGAGTTCTCCCCACCATCGAGCTGTGGGGAGAATTCTTCTCTTCTAAGCTCGGCACGCACGTCGCCGGCGTGCCGGCTCAGTGCGGTGCCTTCATCGCGATGCGGCGCTCGACGGCCGACAACCCCTTCCCCTCCATCTCGCTGATCAAGTCGGTGAGGATGTGGCAGCGCTCATACTTCTACGTGAAGAACCTCGCCTCTGACGGCGACTGGGTTAATCTGCCGGCTTACGAGGCCGGCCCCCCAGCTGGGAGGCTCCCCAGCTGGTCTCATCGAGTCAAGACGCTGACTCCCGCCGGAGCCGCCGCCATAGTGCGGCTCCGAGTCTTGACGCAGTCGGAGGGCCTCGTCGGGTCCGACTTGCTGGCCGCCTTCGTGGTGCGCCGAGTTCTCCCGCTCCAAGGCCGGCCTCACCTGATCTGTGAGATGAGCGGCCTCCGAGACCCAAGTCGGATGAGCACCAAGGAGATGCCCCGCGCGGAGGTGGCAAATATGGTGAACCATATCGCGAACTGCGAGTTCGGGGAGGACTGGCAGTTTAGCAAGGAGCCGTACTCGCGCGACAACCCCCCACCAGTGGTAAGTCGCGTCTCCTTATTGCTTTGTCTTCTTTGCGGCCGAATCCGGTTTCTGATTGTCGTTGGTTTCTTCTGAGCTAGAACTCCCTCATGCAGCCTGCAGCGGGCGCCATGAGACAGCCCCGCGAGTTTGTCCCTGATCGTGCGGAGAGCGACGTCGACGACCCCGACTTGGGGGCGGCGGCGATGGAAGCCGACGCCGAAGGCGGGGGAGGAGGAGCGGTAGGCGGCTTCAGGCCCTCGGCCACTTTCACCGACTGGCCTGATGACGACACCGAAGGGGAAGTCGCCCCGCGCCACCAGCCGAGGGTCGGCTCGTCGGGCGCCGGCTCCTCCGCCGGCATGGCTGGCCAAGGCGGCGCGAAGAGGCGTCACGCCAGGCCGAGTGCGCCCGGCGGCAAGTTGAAGAAGTTCAAGGGGGCGGCCGCCGCGACCAAACGGGAGGAGGCGGCCGCGAAGGCCAACCGCTTCCATAGGGAAGCGAGAAGGCCGCCGCTAGTCTCCGCGTAAGTTTTTACGCTTTTTTATTTTCCTTCGGTGAATCTTGTCCGAGTCTTCTTTTATACTCCTTCCATTCTTCTTCAGGGCCCCTCTTTCCCTTGAGAGAGTCGCCGTCCCCTCCGTCATGGGGTCGGCAGAGACGTCCGCCAATACTCGGCGGGTCGACCCCGCCGCCGACCTCCGGGAGGCGACGGAGTGAAACGCGTGGGAGAAGCGCGACGAGGAGGAGGCCGACCGTCTGGAGAAGGAGGAGGCCGAGAAGGCGGCCGCCTTCGCCCAGAAGAAGCTGGAGGATGCCGAAGCCGCCCTTGCGGCAAGACGACGAGCCGAGGAGACCGCGCGTCGCCGATCGGCAATGCTCGTCCCCTCACTGTCCTCGGCACCGCCGCCTCCAGAGTTCACGGGACAGACCGGAGAGGCCGACACCGAGAACCCCGTCGTGGAGAAGGAGAGCGGTGAGACCTCCATGTCGGATACTCTCGTGTCGCCACTGTCGCCTCCACCGCCGTCTGGGAGACCGCACGGCAAACAGCCGGCGGGTCCGCCGGAGCCGCCGACCGCAGACGAGTCCAAGGCGAGGCTGCTTCTCCAAGTCGCCTCGCCGGTGCGCCGCCGTCTTGAGAGGGCGACCTCGGCGCCGCGACCTCGGGAGACCGGCGCCGCCAGCTCGGCAGCCCTAGACGCTGAGGCAAGAAGCGCCGCGCCCATCGGGTGGTTGCGCGGAGGCGGCACTGGGCCGCTGAATCAAGCGCTTCTGGACGTTCAGGCGAAGCTGCGCGCTGAAGGCGACACCCTTCAAACTTGCACCAGGGCGCATCTGGCAGCGCGGACGGCCGTCCGAGTACGTTTCCTTCTTCTTTTTGATTCTTGTTTTTCTCTGTGGGGGCGCGCCAGCGCACCCACTGGGTGTAGTCCCCGAGTTTCGGGCCGGCTGCTGAGCAGGCGACTCGGAACTCCCTCTGGCGAGTTCCAAGTACTTATTTTGTCTGACATCGTTGTTTGCAGGAGTATCACAACCTCCGCGCCATTGCCTTCAACCACAATGTTGAGGAGTTGAGCAAGTGGACTGCCGACTTGACGGAAAGCCGGAGTAAGTTCTTTTCCCTCTCTTCTTCGCGGGGGCGCGCTGGCGCACCCACGAGCTGTAGTCCCCGAGATTCGGGCCGACTGCTAAGCAGTCGGGCCGGATCTTTCCGGTGATCTTCTTTGCTGACGACTTCGAAATTTCCTTTCTTTCGTTCTTCAGGGGCCAACGCTACTCTTCAGGAGCAGCTGGGTGAAGTTAACACCGCCTTGCGTGTCAAGGGGGAGGAGTGCAGCAAACTCGCTGCGGAGCGCGATCTGCTTACTGCGCAGCTGGCCGAGCAGAAGGAGCTGCTCAAGAAGACGCAGGACGAGGCCGAGAAGAAGGAGGCTGCTCTTCTGGCCGAGTTCGAGAGCGAGTGCTCCTCCTGGACCGACAAGGAGGGAATGCTGACCTCTGGCCTCCACGAGACTGAGGATATCGCCGATGGTGAGCTTTCTTTCTTTGAGTTTCCGACTATGTGTCAGGCTGACTTCTGATTTTTTGACTTGCTTCTTTTTTGTCTTGGCAGACTTCTTCCCTGGCCACTCGCAAGCAGTCCCTCTGGCCATCGAGGCTGATCGTGAGGCATGAAGGGCAAATGGCGAGGAGATTGCCGCCAACGCTCCCCTGACCGTCGATGAGCAGCTTCTGAGCATCGAGGCCCGTCTTCGTCCGGCCCACCGGCGGATGCGCCGGCTTCAGTGTGCCGGCGCTCAGGCAGTTGCCGCCCTGTGGCCAGACATGCTGGCTCTGCGCACCGCCAGCCGAACTGCCGACTGGCTGGAGGTCGCAGCCGGCCGTCTTGAGGCCTGGAAGGGTTCCTCGGCCCAGGCCGGAGCGCGCCGGGCCTTGGAGTTCGTCAAGGCGTGGTATCCGGGGCTGGACCTAGACCGTCTGGCCGCGTTCCGGTCAGAGGCCCAGGCCGAGCTGGAGGCGGTGGAGGGTGCCCTTGTCGAGCGTGCGGCGGCCATCGCCGAGTACATAGACACTAGTGTCTTCGTCCCCGAGCGGGCTGAAGGCGACGAGGAAGTGCCGCCAGAGTGGTTCGGGATGAACCCGGAATATGGCGAGGACTCGGCGGAGGTGATTGACTCCAGCATCGAGGAAGAAGGCGAGGCGGAGGACGAAGGCGAGACGGAGGTGCCAGAAGGCGGAGCGGGCGACCAGCCTCAGCTCGACCGCGCCTCTAGCAATGAGCCGCGTCCGACCGGGCCAACTGCCGCTGGCGGCGATCAAGCCGAGACTGCCCAGCCGACTCCCCCGGCGCCTGACACCGCCATCTCCTCTGACCCTCCGAACCCGTCTGCTGCTCCTTAGGCTGCCTTCTGGCTTTATTTATCTGTTCTAGAAAGTCTTTGATGAACTTGTTAATTTGCACAATTCCACCCGCGGGGTGTATTTTAAACTTCTGTTTGAAGATTCGGCCAATGGGCCTATGCTTACGTAAATATTGATCCGAGTTCTATCTTTACTTGCTCATTGCTCCTTTGGCTTTTTCCTTTGCCGCTTTCCCCTAGTTGCCGCTTTGCCAGCCGGCAAACCGCTCTGCGGACTGCCGCTGGGCCAAATGCCTGGCTATTTTGGGGAAAGCAAGTACTTGCCTTTCTTTGGAGTTTATTTAACAAGTTGGATAGAAAAGCAGTAAGCCGAATATTCGCGAGTCGGCTTGTAAAAAAGGGGGCTGGAAACCGGCTTAGGCTATGTTGATGTTTTGGGTCCTTAGCCACTTTTCGTGTGGACGCCCATTCATCCTTACTCCTGCCCACCAAACAGTCACTCTGCGAGCTGCGGCTTCTGGCAGGAGACGGCTTAGGCCCCGCACACTACTTGTCCGACTTCAGGAAACATTTCATAGCGCCAGGCGGCGAGTCCTCGGGCCGACTAGTCGAACCCGGCGCCAAGCGGCATAGCGAAAAGTAGCATACTTGAAGGCATAATTCTTATCATATAGATAATCAAAAGGGGGCAGTCCCCGAGCTCGTCTCGGGGGGCCCGAAGTCTCGGTACTTTAATACAAAGGGGTAGTGTGATACATACTGAATCAACTGTAAAATCTTCGAAGGAGGTTTGCATTCCATGGTCGTTCCGAATCTTTGCCGGAGTCGTCTCTCTTGCGTGCTCGGGGCTTCTGGGCATCAATCAGGTAGTAGGAGCCATTTCCCAACACCTTGCTGATGATAAAGGGGCCTTCCCAAGGTGCCGACAGCTTGTGCTGGCCGGCTGTCCGCTGGATTAGTCGGAGCACAAGGTCGCCCTCTTGAAAAGATCTTGGCTTGACCTTCCTGTTGTAGTATCGGCGCAGGCTCTGCTGGTAGATGCCGGACCGACTGAGTGCCAACAGCCGGCCCTCTTCCAGCAGATCGACACCGTCTTGACGTGCTTCTTCTGCTTCCTCCTCGGTGTACATGGTGACTCGCGGGGAGTCAAATTCTATGTCCGTCGGGATGACGACTTCAGCACCGTAGACGAGGAAGAAAGGCGTGAAGCCGGTTGACTTGTTTGGAGTCGTGCGCAGACTCTAGAGGACGGCTGGCAGCTCCTCGAGCCAACAGCCGGCCGAGCGCTCCAGTGGTTCAACCAGGCGGGGCTTGATGCCAGATAGGATGAGGCCGTTTGCTCGCTCTACCTGGCCATTTGACTGCGGATGGGCGACGGACGCTAAGTCCAGTCGGATGCCCCGTGTAGCGCAGAAACGGGCCAAGGCTCATTTGGCAAAATTTGTGCCATTGTCGGTGATGATGCTATGTGGTATGCCGTACCGAGTCGTAATGTCGGCGATGAAGGTTACTGCAGTCGGACCATTCAATTTCTTGATGAGTTTTTCTTCAATCCACTTGGTGAACTTGTCCACTGCGACAAGTAGGTGAGTTAGGCCGCCTCGTGCCGTCTTGAATGGTCCCACCATGTCCAGGCCCCAAACCGCAAAGGGCCAGGCGATGGGAATGGTCTTGAGCGCCGAAGCTGGCTGGAGCGGCTTGGATCGGAACATCTGGCACCCTTTGCAGTTTTGGACTAATTCTTTGGCCTCTTCCAGGGCAGTCGGCCAGAAGAATCCGTGTCGGAAGGCTTTGGCGACGAGTGCCCTTGAAGCCGCATGATGGCCACACTCGCCTTCATGGATGTCTCTGAGAATTGCCTGGCCTTGTTCTGCCTCGACACAACGTTGGTAGACACCAGCGACACTGCACCTGACCAGCTCTCTGTTGACTATGGTATAGGCTGCCGCTCGGTGTTGCACTTGCCGAGCCAGGATTTCATCAGCTGGCAGCTCTCTGTTTACTAGGAACTAGAGGATGGGCTGGGCCCATGAGGGTGCTGCTACTTCTTTGATTGCCACTATTGCAACTTGGACAAGGGTGGCTGGGCTGGGAGGCGGCGGGCTGGGATCCGCGGCCGCTTGCTGGGTCGATGAAGTCCTCGAGACGACTGGAGCAGTCCCCGGGCCGAGTTCTGGAGTCTTCAGGCTGACTGTCGCAGTCCTCGGGCCGGGTTCTGAAGTCCCCGGGCCGGCTTTGACTACGGTATTTTTGGAGCCGTCTGCTGGTGCTCTTGAGTCGGATCCGACTTCTTCGGGGGGAGCTGGCACAAAAATGGAGTCTGATTCTGACAAAGGCTTGATAGATGGTTTGAGGAGGCGCTGAAGGGCGACGCTAGATGGCATTGCTTGACGGGTGGTGCCGACTCGTGCCAGGGCGTCCGCTTGGTCATTGTCATTTCTTGGAATGTGAAGGAATTCACACCCCTCGAAATATTCGCTGAGTTGCTGCACAAGGAAGCGGTAGCTCGCCATGTTTGCATCTTTGGCGTCCCAGTCGCCAGATGACTGCTGGACCACCAAATTGGAGTCGCCGTAGCACAAGATCCAGCGGATGCCGAGTTCTTTGGCGAGCCGGAGCCCGTGAACGAGCGCCTCATATTCGGCAACGTTGTTGGAGGCGGCAAAGTGGATCTGCAGTGCGTACTTGAGCTTGTCGCCTTTGGGGGAGGTGAGGACGACGCCAGCGCCCAGGCTGGTGCGCATCTTGGAGCCATCGAAATGCATTCGCCAATGGGTGGAGTCAGGTGCTGGCGGCAGGTACTGGGTCTCAGCCCAGTCGACAAGGAAGTCGGCCAGTGCTTGTGACTTGATGGCGGTGCGGGGCTGGTAGTAGATGGTGTAGGGAGCCAAATCTATGGCCCACTTGGCTACTCGGCCTGAAGCATCACGGCTTCCGATGATCTTGGCCAGTGGAGCGGTGCAAACCATAGTGATTGGATGTTCTTGAAAGTAAGGCTTCAACTTCTTGGCGGCGAAATGCACGCCGTAGCACATCTTCTGGTAGTGGGGGTAGTTCTGCTTGGAGGTCGACAGTACCTCGCTCAGGTAATATACCGGTCTCTGGACAGGGAGCGCCTTGCCTTCCTCCTTTCGTTCGACTACGATAACTGTGCTGACTACCCGGCTGGTGGCGGCAATGTATAGGAGCATAGGCTCTTTGGGAGTCGGAGCCGCCAGCACAGGAGGAGTCGTCAACATCTTCTTCAACTCGAGAAATGCTTCATCCGCCTTGTGGTTCCACTCAAAAAAGGTGGTCTTCTTCATCAGTTGGTACAAAGGGAGAGACTTCTCGCCCAGCCGACTGATGAATCGGCTGATGGAAGCCAGACAGCCGGTGAACTTCTGCACATCTAACAGTCGGCGGGGGACTTCCATTCTCTCGATGGCTTTGATCTTCACAGGGTTGCACTCTATGCCGCGTTCAGAGACCAAGAAGCCAAGGAGCTGGCCATCTGGCACTCCGAAGACGCACTTCTCCAGATTGAGCTTGATCTGGAATCGACGTAGATTCTCAAAGGTTTCTTGGAGATCTTCCAACAATGTTCCCCGCTTTTCCGTCTTCACTACCACATCATCCACGTAGACGTGGGCATTTCTGCCGAGTTGCTTGAGGAGACACTTCTGCATGCAACGCTGAAAGGTGGCGCCGGCATTCCTCAAGCCGAACGTCATAGTCAGGTAGTAGAAGGCTCCAAACGGCATGATGAAGGCAGTCTTCAGTCTGTCTGCTGGGTTCAACTTGATCTGGTGATATCCTGAATATGCATCTAAGAAGCTCAATAGCTCGCATCCGGCTGTGGAGTCTACCACCTGGTCAATTCTTGGCAGAGCAAATGGATCTTTGGGGCAAGCTTTGTTGAGGCTTGTGTAGTCGATACACATCCCCCACTGCTTGTTCTTCTTCAACACTAGGACCGGGTTCGCCAGCCATTCTGGAAAGAACACCTCCATAATGAAGCCGACCGCTAGGAGTCGGGCTATCTCTTCTCCAACAACCCTTCTTTTATCTTCTGACAGGCGGCGCAAGGGCTGCCTGACGGGCTTCACATCAGATCGGACATATAACTTGTGCTCGGCGAATTCCGTCGGTACACTGGCATGTCTTTAGGGGACCATGCAAAGATGTCTCGATTCTCACAGAGGAAATCGACGAGCTCGCCTTCCTATTTACTGTCTAGGTTTGCACCTATGACAGCGTGCCTCTCCGGGTGCTCTGGGTCCAAAGGTATCCTCTTTGTTTCCTCAGCCGGCTTGAACGAACCCTCCGCTTCTGACTCCTTGGGGTCGGGCGACATCTCTGGCTGCTTGCCGGCCATCGCCACAACCCGATCAAGGACTCGGCCAGCCGACTACTCTCGGTCGCGCAAGCGGACGACTTCCTGTAGTCGCCAGCCACGGTCAGAATCCCCTTCGAGCTCGGCATCTTCATCTTGAGGTAGGCGTAGTGGGGGACCGCCATGAATTTGGCTAAAGCTGGTCGGCCAAGCAACGCTTGGTATGGGCTTTCAAGGTCCACTACTTAAAACCAGACTGGCTCTCGGTGAAAATTATCTTTGTCCCCGAAGAGGACGTCTATCTGGATCTTGCCGATTGGGGAGCAGGAAAGGCCAGGTACAATGCCGTGGAAAACAGTTCGGCTGCTTTGAAGTTGTTTCTGCTTGATTCCTAATTTCTCCATGGTATCCTTGTACAGGATGTTGATGCTGCTGCCTCCGTCTATCAACACTCGCGAGAAGCGAGCGGCCCGCCTATCAGTGGCCAAGGTAGCACTCAGGACCAAGGCGTAGGAGCCTGGATTCGGCATCACCTCTGGGTGGTCAGCTCTGCTCCAACTGATAGGCTTCTCGAACCAATGCATAAACTCCGGAGTATCTGATGCTACTGCATTTACTTCTTGCTGCTGCAACCGTCTGCTGCGTCGATCATCAGCCATACTGGTGAACACCACATAAGCTCCATGCTCTTCGGGGTATTCATCTTGTACGGCGCCGACTGGCCTGGCCGTCGGCTGCTGGGGCGACTGTGGAGGCGGCGGCCCAGCAGGCGATGGAGGAAGGAGGCCGTCTCCCTTGGCGATTCTGGTGAGCCAGTGGCATTTCCGGGTGGTATGGTTTGATGGCTTCGCGCCGCTGTGAAATTTGCAGGGACCATCCAGAGTCCGCTCGTAAGAGAAGGCCGGCAACCAGTTGCACTTGCCGCCTTTCTGCCGCTTCGCCGGAGGCTGCCCCTCAGGCTATTGGTCTTCGACTGTCGCGACCTGCCGACTGCTGGAAGTCGGCTGCGGGGCCTTGCGCTTGTGATCATTCTGCTGCTGTCACCGACTGGTATCTCCAGCCAGAGTTCTGGGAGCTTGGGGGGCCACTTTGCCAGTTGCACTAACTTGAATCTCTGTCTTCATGGAAGAGTCGGCGGTGGTGTATTTGTTCGCAATGACCAGCAACTCGTCAAGGGTCTCGGGCTCGTCGCAGAGGAGCCGATGCTTGAGGAGGGTGCCTTCTCTGCACCCGGCGGTGAAGTACTCGATAGCCTGCACCTCGTGCACGCTCTCGCAGGAGTTCCGAAGCTCGCCCCATCGCGTGAGGTAGTCGCGTGTCGACTCGTCTTGGCCTTGCACGCACAAGGAGAGTTGTCGTGGCTTGGGGGGACGCTTGTACGTGCTGGTGAAGTTGCGGATGAAAGCCTCGGTGAAGTCGACCCAACTGTTGATGCTGCGGGGCTTCAAACTGTTCAACCATGTCCGGGCCGTGCCCTGGAGCATTAGCGGAACGTACTTCGCGGCAACACGCTTGTTGCCGTTCGCTATGTTGACGGCTGTGGAGTAGTCAACTAGCCAATCTTCCGGTTTCACAAAGCCGGTGTACTTGGGTGTGTCTCGGGGGAGCGTGAACCCTTTGGGGAAGGGCTCATCTCGGATGCGGGGCCCAAAGCAGGGTGGACCCAGCTCGTCTTCGTCTTCCAGCGCCAGGGATCGGTGGAGTCGGTCGATCCGGTGGCGAGCGTCGTTCTCTCCGACTCCCTCTCGACGGCCGAGGCGGTCGCCGAGAGTCGGATGCTCGATAGGCGGTGTGGAGACTCGTCTTTCCCTTTGTGGTGGGGGAGGCAGGTAGTCGCCCTGCCTCTCCACGGCTCTTGGGCGGCCATCTTGGTCGCGCTCGATGGTGATGCGAGTCCGACTGTGGCTGACAGCCGGATCCTTCTCTTTTCTTTCGCGAACTCCGCCAGTCAGTGTCCGAGACGTCGCACCTTGATCTCGACGGGGAGGTAAGTCGTCATTTTGTCGCTGCGGCGCCTCCGTGCGGCAGCCAACTTTGTTCTGTGCGGCAGCCGCTTTGAGGAGTCGCTAGACTCGCTCGGTCATTAGGCGGCGCTCTTCGCCTTCGAAGTTGTCTAGCTCGTTTGCTGCCGCCTGGGCGGCACGTATGTTCTCCACATGCGTGGCATGTACGGGGCGATCGGCCCCGAACAGGTTGGCGACGGCCGTGCCGTGTTGTCGGACCGCGCCTAGGCGGCTAGGCCCAGTCGGCGCTGGCGAGCCGCCCACAGCGCGATCTATCTCATGTTGGTAGGCCTCCGACAGGCATCTCATGCTTGCCAGCTTCTTCGCGCCTTCGACAAGCTAAAGGCGGCGTGCCTCCAGCATCTCGGCGTCAGCATCCTCTAGAATGGGCGCCGTCAGGTCTCGCAGAGCCGCGTCGAGCGGGTCATGAGCTCCTTCACCGGAGCGCTCGCCATGACTGATGAGGAGCACTTCCATGATGGCGCTTCCGCCGCTCGCCTCGCGAGGGAGCGGCTCGTCGTAGATCACCATGTTGGAGGGGAACGTGTCGAGCGACACGCCGTCGGAGTCGACCAGCATCGGGTCGGTGGAGCCTACGGACTCCAAGTCCACGGCAGGCTCGCCGGCGACATGGAGATGGTCGAGGAGACCGCGAGGAGGCTTTCGCGGCCGCCCGTGCCTGCATCAGATGCAGGCTCGTCGGAGATGCTAACCTCGCCGAGAAGGTCAGCGAGGCAGCTCACCACGCAGGCGTCATCGGCGCTTTGCAGCGCATCAAGGCAAGCGCCATCGGGCGTGCCGGGCTGGCTACGCTCGCGGGGAAGGAAAAGGGTTCCCGTCCAAAGCAGGTCTCCGGACGACGGTGCACCTCGCCCCACGGTGGGCGCCAAATGTTGGGGGTTGGGTGCGACATATGCCAAAGGATGGCTTATCATGGTGGGAGCGAGTAGAACGTCGCCGGTGCCAGGAAACGGGATTAGGCGAAGGCATGCACGCCGGCGAATCTTACCCAGCTTCGGGGCTCTCCGGGGAGATAACACCTCTACTGCTGCTCTGCGGGGTCTCCGCATGATCACTAAGGCGTAGTGACTACAAGGTTGCTCCTAGAGCTGTATTCTGGAGGTAGAAGGAGGCAAGGCTAGCCCTCTTCTTCCTATATAATCGGGTCTAAGGCTAATGGAAGCGAACCCTTTGCATGGGTGCCCCGGGGGGGTTTATATAGGCCTACCCCCCGGGGGTACAATGGTAATCCGGCTGAGCACGGGTCCTAGCCGTTTGTCTCGCAGGCCGCCATCTTCTCCGCCGACTGATGGGGCCCGCTGACTCGCAGGCCCCGCCGGTGAGTCCGGCACTATAGCCGTGCTTCTGATGAAGCAGGCTTGGTCATTGGGTCGTGGCAACAGTGCCGCCGTCTATCGGGCGTTCACTGTCGTTACTCCCCATCTTGTCTGGTTAATGGCACGTGGGACCCGTGGGAGAGGCTGGCCGACTCCGAGGAGCCGACTCCCACGGGGCCGCCTTCGGGGCGTATCCGCCGTCTTCTATGCTCTCACTAACTGGCGGGTCCACCGTCTCTGAGCCATATAGGTAGGCCATCATGGCCATAGTGCGCCGCGCACTGTGGCTGAGGTCAGGTCTGGCATGGCTACAACGCCGGGCCATGCCGGAGATCTCCTGCGGTACAACACACTGTAGCCATGTCGGCTCCTCGCAAGCAGGAGGTGACGGCCACGCCGTGGTTGTACCCGCCTCATCTATCGCGAAGAGTGTAGAGTCGTGGGCCGACTCTTCATAGCCGGCTCCTCCGGAAGTCGCCGGCCATGGGTCGGCCCGTCTGGGAGTCGTCATCTAAGACTCGGCTCATCTGGGAGTCGTCATCTGAGACTCGGTTTATCTGGGAGTCGTCATCTGAGACTCGGTTTATCTGGGAGTCGTCATCTGAGACTCGGTTTATCTGGGAGTCGTTATCTGAGACTCGGCTTATCTGGGAGTCGTCATCTGAGACTCGGCTTATCTGGGAGTCGTCATCTGAGACTCGGCTTATCTGGGAGTCGTTATCTGAGACTCGGTTTATCTGGGAGTCGTCATCTGAGACTCGGCTTATCTGGGAGTCGTCATCTGAGACTCGGTTTATCTGAGAGTCGTCATCTGAGACTCAGCTCATCTGGAAGTCGTCATCTGAGACTCGGCTCATCTGGGAGTCGTCATTTGAGACTCGGCTATGAGGGGCGCGGCTTGCCCCGATGTCTTGAAAGGTTCTGGGGCTCGGGTCAGCCTACCTGTGGCCCATTACTCCGACAACTATTTTTCTGGAGAGAAGCCACTAGTGAAACCTACGGCCCCCGGGTCTCTTTTCATCATATTTGCCTTTGTGATATATTTTCTCTTGCATTTATTTTCAGATCTATTAAACCAAAAATACAAAAATACCTTACTGAAGTTTATTTGTTCCGCGATCTATTTATCCTATCTACCACTTTTTACCTCACGTTATTTGCCTACTTGAGGCGCCGTACCCGAAAGGGATTGCCAACCCCTTTAACATGCCGGGTTGCGAGTATTTGTTATTTGTGTGCGAGTGATGTTTACGTGGTGTGAGAAGGTTCTCCTACTGGTTCGATAACCTTGTTCTCATCACTGAGGTAAATACCTACCGTCGCTATACTACATCATCCCTTCCTCTTTGGGGAAAATACCAATGTAGTTCTACAAACATCAATGTGTTGTCATTTCATGAACGGGATCACATCATTAGAGAATGATGTGATGGACAAGACCGATCCATTAGCTTAGCATAATGATTGTTAAGTTTTATTGCTATTGCTTTCTTCATGACTTATACATGTTCCTATGACTATGAGATTATGCAACTCCCGAATAGCGGAGGAACACCTTGTGTTCTATGAAACTCACAATGTAACTGGGTGATTGTAAAGATGCTCTACAGGTGTCTCCGAAGGTGTTTGTTGGGTTGGCATAGATCGATAATAGGAATTTTCACTCTGTGTATCGGAGAGGTATCTCTGGGCCCTCTTGGTAATGCTTATCACTATAAGCCTTGCAAGCAATGTGACTAATGAGTTAGTTACGAGATGATGCATTATAGAACGAGTAAAGAGATTTAGCGGTAACGAGATTGAACTAGGTATGAAGATACCGACGATCAAATCTCGGGCAAGTATCATACCGATGACAAAGGGAACACCGTATGTTGTTGTGCGGTTTGACCGATAAAGATCTTCGTAGAATATGTAGGAGCCAATATGAGAATCCATGTTCTGCTATTGGTTATTGATCGGAGATGTGTCTCGATCATGTCTACATAGTTCACAAACTCGTCGGGTCCATACGCTTAACGTTTGATGACGATTTGTATTATGAGTTATGTGTTTTGGTGACCGAAGTTTGTTCGGAGTCCTGGATCAGAACACGGAAATGACAAGGAGTCTAGAAATGATCGAGAGGTGAAGATTCATATATTGGAAGGTTATATTCGGATATCGAAATGGTTCTGAGTGATTCGGATATTTTTCTGGAGTACCGAGGGGTTACCGGAACCCCCCGGGGAAGTTTTGGGCCAACATGGGCCTATGGGAGAGAGAGGGAAGCCTGCGGGGGGTGGCCGTGCACCCCCTCCTAGGGAGTCCGAATAGGACAAGGATGATGGGGCGGAGCCCCCCTTCCCCTTCTCTCTCCCTCTCCTTCCTATTCCCTCCGATGGAGAAAGGAAAGGGGGGCGAATCCTACTTGGACTAGGAGTCCAAGTAGGACTCCCCCCTTGGCGCACCCTTCCTGGACGCCGGCCTCTCTCCCCCTCCTTTATATACGTGGGCAGCGGGGCACCCCAAAGGCACATCAATTGTTCTCTTTGCCATGTGTGGTGCCCCCCTCCACAGTTTACTCCTCCGGTCATAGCGTTGTAGTGCTTAGGCGAAGCCCTGCGCTGATCACATCACCAACACGGTCACCATGCCATTGTGTTGACAGAACTCTACCTCGACCCTCTACTGGATCAATAGTTTGAGGGACGTCATCGAGCTGAACGTGTGCTGAACATGGAGGTGCCGTATGTTCGGTACTTGGATCAGTTGGATCATGAAGACGTTCGACTACATCAACCTCGTTAACCTAACGCTTCAACTTTTGGTCTACGAGGGTACATGGACACACTCTCCCCCTCTCGTTGATGTGCATCTCCTTGATAGATCTTGCGTGAGCATAGGAATTTTTTTGAAATTGCATGCTACGTTCCCCAAGACTTAATACACTAGATGCATGCTGGATAGCGGTCGATGTGTGGAGTAATAGTAGTAGATGCATGCAGGAGTCGGTATACTAATCTTGGACGTGATGCCTATATAATGATCATTGCCTGGATATCGTCATAATCATTTGAAGTTCTATCAATTTCGCAACAGTAAGTTGTTTACCCGCCGTATGCTATTTTTCTCGAGAGAAGCCACTAGTGAAATCTACGGCCCCCGGGTAACCTCATCATATATTTTCAGATCTATTTGGCTATTTGCCTTGTTATTTATTTGCCACTTTTATTTTCAGATCTATATTATCAAAAACCCAAAAATACCTCGCTGAATTTTATTTGCTTTTATTTGCATCTATCAAACTACTACAATTTTATCTCGTCAACTTGACAATTTCTGGCACCGTTACCCGAAAGGGATTGACAACCCCTTTAACACGTCGGGTTGCAAGTATTTGTTCTTTGTGTGCAGGTACCATTTACGTGGTGTTGCATGGTGCTCCTACTGGTTCAATAATCTTGGTCTCATTACTGAGGGAAATACCTACTGTTGTTGTGCTGCATCATCCCTTCCTCTTTGGGGAAATACTGACATAGTTCAAGCCAACATTAGTGATGACTAAGACCAAAGATTCCCCTCTATGGAGCCCCGAACGGGCTCCAGATCTGGCCTCGCAATGAACAACAGGAGGTGGTGGCGGCTCCATATCGTAAAACATGATGAAACTTCCTCTCTTATTTTTTCTCTCCAAAAATAGGTATTTATAGTGTTGGAATTAGGGTCCGTGGAGCCCCGAGGGCCCCAAAACCCACCAGGGTGCGCCTGGAGGGGTGGTGCACCCTGGTTTCTTGTGGTCAGCCAGGCCCCCCCCCTCCGGTGGTTCTTGGTTCCAATATTTTTTTATTTATTCTGAGATAATTCTCCAAAAAGTTTCGTCCAAATCCGAGAACTTCTATTTCTGCACAAAAACAACACCACGGTGGTTCTGCTGAAAACAATGTCAGTACGGGTTAGTTTCATTCAAATCATGCAAATTAGAGTCCAAAACAAGAGCAAAATGTTGGGGAACATAGTAATTTCAAAAAAAATCCTACACACATGCAAGATCATGGTGATGTATAGCAACGAGAGGGGAGAGTGTTGTCCACGTACCCTTGTAGACTGAAAGCGGAAGCGTTAGCACAACGCGGTTGATGTAGTTGTACGTCTTCACGATCCGACCGATCAAGTACCGAACGCACGGCACCTCCGAGTTCAGCACATGTTCAGCTCGATGACGTCCCTTGAACTCCGATCCAGCCGAGCTTTGAGGGAGAGTTCCGTCAGCACGACGGCGTGGTGACGATGATGATGTTCTACCGATGCAGGTGGATTATGGTGGAGGGGGCACCACACACGGCTAAGAGATCCAAGGGATCAATTGTTGTGTCTAGAGGTTCCTCCCTGCCCCCGTATATAAAGGATCAAGGGGGAGGGGGCGGCCGGCCAGGAGGAGGCGCGCCAGGGAGGAGTCCTACTCCCACCGGGAGTAGGACTCCCTTCTTTCCTAGTTGGAGTAGGAGGGGGAAGGAAGGGAGAGAGGAGATGAAGGAAAGGGGGGCGCCGCCCCCCTCATTGTCCTATTCGGACTGGGGGAGGGGGGGGGGAGGCCTGCCCTAGCCGCCCCTCCTCTTCTCCACTTAGGGCCCATGAGGCCCATTAACCCCCGGGGGGTTCCGGTAACCCCCGGTACTCTGGTATATGCTCGAAACCACCCGAAACTATTCCGGTGTCCGAACATAGTCATCCAATATATCAATCTTTACATCTCGACCATTTCGAGACTCCTCGTCATGTCCCCGATCTCATCCGGGACTCTGAACTACCTTAGGTACATCAAAACACATAACTCATGATATAAATCGTCACCGAACTTTAAGCGTGCGGACCCTACGGGTTCAAGAACTATGTAGACATGACCGATACATGTCTCTGTCAATAACCAATAGCTGAACCTGGATGCTCATATTGGTTCCCACATATTCTATGAAGATCTTTATCGGTCAAACCGCATAACAACATATGTTGTTCCCTTTGTCATCGGTATGTTATTTGCCCGAGATTCGATCGTAGGTATCTCAATACCTAGTTCAATCTCGTTACCAGCAAGTCTCTTTACTCGTTATGTAATGCATCATCCCGCAACTAACTCATTAGTCACATTGCTTGCAAGGCTTATAGTGATGTGCATTACCGAGTGGGCCCAGAGATACCTCTCCGACAATCAGAGTGACAAATCCTAATATCGAAATACGCCAAATCAACAAGTACCTTCAGAGACACCCGTAGAGCACCTTTATAATCACCCAGTTATGTTGTTACGTTTGGTAGCACACAAAGTGTTCCTCTAGTATTCGGGAGTTGCATAATCTCATAGTCATAGGAACATGTATAAGTCATGAAGAAAGCAATAACAACATACTAAACGATCATGTGCTAAGCTAACGGAATGGGTCAAGTCAATCACATCATTCTCCTAATGATATGATCCCGTTAATCAAATGACAACTCATGTCTATGGTTAGGAAACACAACCATCTTTGAGCAACGAGCTAGTCAAGTAGAGGCATACTAGTGACACTATGTTTGTCTATGTATTCACACATGTATTATGTTTCCGGTTAATACAATTCTAGCATGAATAATAAACATTTATCATGATAGAAGGAAATAAATAATAACTTTATTATTGCCTCTAGGGAATATTTCCTTCACAAAAGCGTTAGGAAAACTAGATACGAAGGAGACGTATCAAGATCACTGGGGCTCCTCCAAGTGCGGCTGCCACAGGCCACCCATGCTCCTCCACACAAGGGTGTCATGCAAACTGCATGTCTCCTCTTCGCGTGGTCGCCATCAATGCGCGTGGTGGAGGCGTTGTCCATCAGGCGGGGAGATGGTGGAGGGAGGCGGCGGCCAGACGTGCCGCGAGGGATGGGGCCGGCCCCGCTGATCTGCACTATAGCAGCTGGACGTGCCGCGATGGGGCAACGGCAGTGGGGCAGCAACTATGGCTAGCGAGCGGCGGCGGGAGAGCACAGGGAGAGCAGAGCGGTGGGAGGGGAAGGGATAATGTTGATAGAGAAAGTGAGGCATTCGCTATGGGTGGATCAGACAGCGAACGTTTTTCGTGACATGGCGCTCTAGCCTGCTTTAAGATTCGTAAAGAAAATCTAATGACAATAACAACGTTTGGACTAAAAACATCAAAAATCAAACGTTTGGTAGTTATTGATTCCATAAAATTAAAGGAAAGAAAAGAATCACTATTATGAGATTGAAGAAAAAAAATTAGAAACTCATTGTTCCTCTATGACTGCACTGCATAGTCCGACATGAGAGAAAGTACTCATTAAATAAATAGCCATGCCACACTTCATTTTTTTACGGATTAAGACCTGTGGACAGAGGTTGAATCATTAAATTGGAGGGAGGAGGGCCCCATCCCTAAAATTCAGGGGGAGATGAATTAGACACCAGCATGTCTTTCCATAGGACAACTTCTATAAACTTCGTCTGTAGCTAGAGCAAGTTCGCTAGGACTAGTCACAGTGGGGAGTAACTTAGTCTATATTACTACCTCTATAGTGGGAGTAACATATGTGTGGTGTCATGCAACACTTCATTTATTAGGTTGTAGACTCATCTTGTCTTGGTATGTGTGATGTTACTCATACTATGACTAACTAACTATGTTACCACATGCCTCTCTTTTTTCATTAATTACTTGTCACATCATTTTTTTGTCTATATATGTGTGATGTTATCACCTATGTTATGCTCATTGTGGGTAGTCTAAATGAATAGGCTGGTGTACACAACTACACAAGTAATTAAACCCATTAAGAGAGAAACAAGGGGCCAACGCTGGGCTATGTCAAGTGGTGCCCGCTTGTTGGTTGCGGTTGGAACATTTTTTTAGATGGAGATGATGCTTTTTTTCTAGATGTTCTTTTTTTCTTTTTTTCAGATGGAGGTTACATTTTTTTCTGAGATGGAGGTGAGGACCCATGTATTTTTAGAAGGCTCCGTCATGGATTCAGTTACTTGATCGATGGTCTGGGTTGTGTTATGATAAGCTATTTGAACAAGACAAAGCCTTAAGTGATTGGGGACATAAATGTGATACATACGGGTATTGATTGATATTATATGAAAATATAGTTCACGAAATGTTAGAATTATGTCGAATATTATTATATAAGGTAGATTACAGTTGGACTTGAAGTCGTATGGTGTGTAGACAGAATATGGAATCATGTCGAAGTAGGACACTTGTATCTAGGTCTCTTATATAATGAGGGGATAGACACACAATTTAACATATGCCAACATAATAGCACAGGCACATGGGGAGCCGACGGTGTGTACTGGCGCTCGAGTAGTCGGGGTGCGGTATTGTGCTGGTGCCACGGGGAGGAGCACCAATAGTCAGGGTCCGGGTTGTATCCATACTGGTGAACTTCGTTAACAAATCTCAGTGTTGTGCGACGGATTGTTGATTTAGAGGATATCAGTGTTCGGTCGATGGACCGGCTGCAAGGGTTGCCAGATGCTTATAGTGAGATCGAAGTTGTTCGTGGAGGTCAACGGAAAGATCAAAAGTAGTCAGAACGATGAAAAGCAGTTGTAGGTCTCGATCAAAGCGGTGGTTGACAGCTATCAGAAAAGTTTTCGGCGAGTTTGTGCAACAGCAGATCCGATCGGCGTCTAGGTCATGCAACAGGCGCAGCTACAGTGCTATAGGAGGTCACTCTGTTTGTTCAGTGTATACTTCTAACACACATTGGCATGTGTGGTATTTGTCATTATATTTAGTCACTTAGTTTTAGCCTCGGGCTTTGAGAAATCCTGGCTCCGCTTATGCTTGTGGCTCCTATGTTTGCCCACATTGCCTTGGCCAATTGCAACCTTTTGCTCTTCCAAGCTTCATTGTCATGTGCCTCCACACCAAGACCGGAGTCATCATAATCGGCCATCACATCTTATTCCTCTGGCACCAACTCATCATAACCCCATTGTAGGATCCAGTTATGCAGAATGCAACATGCAAGAACAAGCCTAACTTGAATGGGTAAAGGGTGGAATGAGTTCTGATCCAGGATCTTAAATCGATTCTTAAGAGCTCCAAATGCCCTCTTAGATGTAACTCTAAGGTTTGAGTGTCTGAGACCGAACAATTCCTACACAGTCCTAGGATAGTTCCTAGAAGATAACTCATTTAGATGATACCTAATTTTCCCGAAGAGTGGAAGAACACCAGGATGACATGCATAGCCATCATCTCCTAGGTAGAACTTGTCATCAAGGATATTGGTGCCATCAGGCATTGCGCTGTTGTCAGCAAGAATGTTAGCATCACATGATGACCCTCCCGGCCAACTAACACATATGTGAACTTCAGATAGAAGTCAACAGCAACAAGCACATTTTGGCTTGGTACTGCTTTCTACCCCTGTATGGTGCGACCTATGTCCTCGACACTCTAGCAGTGATATGAATACCATCTATGGCGCCAATACTTTTGGGGAACGTAGAATGCAATTTCAAAAAAATTCCTACGCTCAGCAAAATCTATCTAGGAGATGCATAGCAACAAGGGGAGAGTATGTCTACGTACCCTCGTAGACCGCAAGCGGAAGCGTTTCACAACATGGTTGATGTAGTCGAACTTTCTTCGTGATCCATCGATCGAGTACCGAATGTACGGCACCTCCGATATCTGCACACGTTCAGCTCGGTGACATCCCTCGTCTTCATGATCCAGCAAGATGTCAAGGTAGTACATGAGTTCCGTCAGCACGATGGCATGGTGATGATGAAGTGATCTCCGCAGGGCTTCGCCTAAGCACTACGAACTTATGACTGGAGGCGTAAAATGTGGAGGGGGCGACGCACACGGCTAAAATAATGTCTTGGGTGTGCTAGGGGTGCCCCCTCATATATATAGGTGGGAGGGAGAGGGGAGGTAGCTAGGGTGCGCCCCAAGTAGGATCCGAATCCTACTTGGGGTTTCCCCAAGTGGCGCCTGTCTGTGTCAAAACCGGCAGATCTTGGGTAGGGGGTCCCGAACTGTGCGTCTAAGGCTAATGGTAACAGGAGGCAGGGGACATGATGTTTACCCAGGTTCGGGTGAAAGTGCGTTATATCGACTAGAGGGGGGGTGAATAGGCGATTTTTATGAATTCTTCACTGAGGAATTTGCTGGTGAGGAAATTCCTAAATGAAGAACTACTTGCAGCGGAATAAGTACTCAGAAGGGAACATAACAGAACACACGCATAGTCATCATGATGAAATGAAGACAAGCACAGATTAGAGAAAGCGTAAACACAGGATAACACAAGGAAGGAGACGATCAGACTAAAGAAATAGAACTGATGAAATTGAGAAAGTCTTCAGTCAAAGTCCTCAAACAGATATGAATAGGCACACAACAACATACATGAGGAATTTAAAGAGTTGAAGAAATAGAACCAGTGAGCTCGGTGAAGACAATGATTTGGTAGATCAGTTCCAACTGCTGTCTTAGTTGTACATCTGGTTGGAGCGGCAGAGTATTTAAACTCGAGGACACCCAGTTCCGGACACACAGTCCACACCATATTCTCCTTGAGCTAAGGTCACACATACCTCACCCAATCACTCGTGGTAAGTCTTCAGGTGCCTTCCGAACCTTCACAAACTCGGTCACTCGGCGATCCACAATTCCTATTGGATGCTCTAGACCTTGACACCTAACCGTCTGGAAGAAGCACAGTCTTCAAAGGAAACAAGCGTCGGATCCATGCAGGATCAATCTCTTCAGTGATGCTCAATCACTTGGGGTTTTGTAGGTTTGGGTTTGGGATTTCCTCACTTGATGATTTTCGCTCAAAGTCCTCGGAGGATGGGTTGCTCTCAAATGACAAGTGTCAGTTTTCTCGGAGCAGCCAACCAGCTAGTGGTTGAAGGGGGCGGCTATTTATAGCCTAGGGAGCAGCCCGACATGATAAGACATTAATGCCCTTGTCTGATATGACCGTTAGCTGGGTAGGTATTTTGGGACAGCTGGCGCGTAGCACAACAACGGTCGGAATATTTGAGGTTCGAATTCTTCAGGGCTATCATGTTCCTCACTTGGTAGGCAATTTGCACTGGCGAATTCCTAACTCTTTAGTCAGAATAAATTCCTCAGAGACCAGAAGAACATCATCTCTGTCACTGAAGAATATGGCTGAACTGTACGAGATTTCCAATGGCTTCACTCGGAAGGATTGGTAGGTGTAGGATTTTGAGTTGAGCATCACATGGAAATTTTTCCTTAGTATTTCCTCGACCCCCTTTAACAGTACGGTGTTTCCTATGACTCAAGAAAGAGAAAATGAAACTGTAAAAATAAAAGTCTTCACGCTTCATGTTCCTCGAATGAATACCAAGTCTTCAAGGTCACACCAATTTCTTCACTTTCAAAGTCTTCAGAAAGTCTTCAAAAATCCAAAGTCTTCAGTCGAAGAACTTCATTTTTATGGGTCGACTTTCTCTGTAAATATCAAACTCCTCATAGACTTATAGACCTGTGTACACTCACAAACGCATCAGTCTCTTAACCTATAAGTCTTCAATACACCAAAATCACTAAGGGGCACTAGATGCTCTTACAATCTCCCCCTTTTTGGTGATTAAATGACAATATAGGTTAAGTTTTCAACGGGAATAAACATGTGAAGTGTAAATACAGATATTGAGGAATTTGATTGCAAGATATAGAAGAACTCCCCCTGAAGATGTGCATAGTGAGGTATTTGCTTTTGAAGCAATGCACACTTGAAGAGTATAATCATGGAGATCTCCCCTTATATCTTGTAATTCATACACGCATTTGACATATAATATGAGGAATTTGAAATGCATGATGAAATATGGTGACTGATGTGATTCAGCATGCGTGCATTAACATTAATGAGGAATAAGCATGCAGAAGAACACATCAAAAGTATCAAGCCACCATAGAGTTTAAGATTACAACCCGATCCAGCAAAGTCATCAGAAGAATGAGAGTTGTAACTTAGCAAAAAAACGCCCATATATAGACCCGCTTGAAGACAAACTCAAATTTCTCCCCCTTTGTCATCGAATGACCAAAAGGGTTGAAACTGAGGACTAACGCCCCTGAAGAATATCATGATGAAGGAGGAGCGCCAGCGTTGTCAGGGTCTTGAGTCGTTGTAGGGCCTGCTGTAGTGTCATCCAAGTCTTCATTCTCGTTCGTGGCGCGTGATGAAGAATATGAGCTGGCCACCAAGGAAGGAACCTTGACCTTCTTGAATTTCTTTGGAGGAGGTGCAGACCATTCAAAGTCTTCCTTGAAGCCCATTTGCTTCATATCTACTTCACCATATAGATGTGACAAAATAGCCCAGGTGCGATCAAACACTTCATGGAGGTAGTAGTGGTTTTTCTTCACTGCATTATGTGTAGAAGTCATGTTGTGAAGAATAGAGCCAAACTAACGCTTAACCCATTTGTGATTTCGATCGACCTTCTGGTGAAGACTTATGAGCAGTTCACGGTCAGTCATCACACGTGGAGCAGTAGCTTGAGGACTTGACTTTGGAGCATTGGCAGCAGAATCATGTGTGGCAGAGTCATCATTGGTGGAATAAGATGCAGCTTTGTGGAACTGACCATCCAATGGACGGGTGCCTTCATCGATCACAGCTAGTGACTTGCCCTTCTCATCAGATGAGGAAATTGTCCGCTTGAGGACTTCAATTGGGGGCAAGTAGCTGAGGTGATTCTGAAAATTAGCCTTATAGTTGAGTGAAGACCTTGTTCCGAGGAATCTCATGATCCACGACGCGTAAGGCTTCAACTCAAATGGAGAAAGTGCAACGTTTGCAAGAGTCCTCATGAAGAAATCATGGTAATTTATAGGAATACCATGCATGATGTTGAAGAGCATATTCTTCATCATCCCCACAATTTCTTCATTTGAAGAATCATGTCCTTTGATTGGGATGATAGTCTTCGTCAGAATGCGGTATATGGTTATGGGCACATAGAGCAAATCCTTCACGAGGAATTTGGTCCTTTGAGCTTGTCCAGGCTTCAGTGGCTTCATGAGCACTTGCATATAATGATCAGTAAGTTCAGGTTCATCATTCAGACAGCGAGCGCCTTCTGGTGGAGGACTGATTGGCAAGACACGAAACAATTCAGAGGCTGGTGCCTTGTAATGAGTGTTTTCAGTCATCCAGTCCAACACCCATGAGTTGATGTCAGCAGCATCGCCTGTGATATGCACAGTTGCGTAGAACTGAAGAATAAGCTCTTCATTCCAATCAACAATGTCAGTGCAGAAATTCAATAAGCCTGCATCGTGAAGCATACTGAGAACCGGCGTGAAACATGTCATAGATTCCATGTCCACGTGAGGAATGTGCTCATGATCGAAGACTTTGTCCTTGTCAAATATAACTGAGGAATAGAAGTTGGCCTGGCTGGCAGTCCAGAAATGCTTCCTTCTAAGACGAGCATTGTCATAAGGGTTGAATTCAGTGAAGAATACGTGCTCGCCGAGGAAATCATCATCCTTGAATTTTGGCTTCTTGGAGAAGGGATTCTTTGGCTTGGGCTGAGGAGTGTCTGTGATTTGCAATATCACCTCAGGAATAGCAATCTCAGGTTCCTCATGCTGAGGAATTTTAGTTTCTTCTGCAGTTGCAGCCTGAGTCATCACTTCTTCATTCACATTTTCATCAGCGCCAGTGGCTGGAATTTCCTCATGGACAGACGGGGTTGCACGATGTTCATCAGATTCCACTTGCACTTCTGTAGTGACTGGGGACTGAGGAACAGCTTGGGGAGGAGTGAACAGTGGAGAATTGGGGTGTTGACTTTCCCAAAAGTCATCATTGAGCACTGGTGTGGTACATCCGATGTCCACATCCTCATCTTCAATTTCTTCAACACCTGCCTCTTCTACAGTGAACTGAGGCACATGTGAGGAAATGACTGGGGTTGAAGGGATCTCATCCACTTCAACTTCTTCGTCCAACTGCTCTGTCGAAGCAGCAGATGGAGTTTCTTCATCAGATTCCTCGGGAATTTCATAATCTTCACCAAAAGGAACAAGGTCCTTTGATGGCATAGAGGAGACGGGAATGACATCAATTGGATTGTCAATTGAACTGATCAGAGTCTTCATCTTCTTCGGAGCTAAAGAATTTGATGAAGTTGATGCCTTCCTTTTCTTCATCGCTACATGTTCTGCAGCCTTGGTCTTCTTCACATCAAGAGCATAAGGTGGAGCTGGGTCCTTGTGCCATAAGTCGATGAAATCAAGGATCAACTTGGGATCCAAAAGTAGTGGCATGTTGCTGCCTTTGGCTCTAGCGGCCCTTGCTTGCCTGTCTCTGATGATTTCAGCAAGTTCATCATCATCCGCTTCATCATCATCAGAGGGCACTTGGAAAGTGACTTGCTTCTTGTGAGGACTTGTTCGAATACCTTGTCCAGCAGTGGCCTTTTTCTTCATCAATGAGGGACCAGCTGAGGAAGGTCGAGCAGCTGAGGAGCTTGCAGATACTCCTAAGGCAATAGAGAAGCCGTGAGTCCTTTGGCACGTGGCAAGATGCACAGGTTCCGAAGATTTTGTCGGAGCAGCCGAAGACTTTGTCGGAGGAGGAGGAGGAGCAGACTGAGGAATTGGCCATGGGGGCTTTGAAGATGCTGGCCGTGAGGGCATTGCTGAGGAGCTTGGCCGTGAGGGCATTCAAGGAGAAGCACTGGACTTGTGGGCAGGCTTCTTTGCCATAGCCTTTCTGGGCTTACTGCTAGAGGCCTCGGCAGCGTTAGCAGCAGCAGCATAATCTTCATTGAATTTCCTCACTGCCTCTTTTGCTTGCTTGGCTAGTTTGGCCTGGCGCCTAGCCCATTCAGTAGCATAGTCATCACCGCGCTTGAGGCTGGCGGGATCCGCCAATTGGCCAGGCCTCAATGGAGGTCTTGAGCATGGAGGATTGAGCGCGAATTTCTTCATGTACTTGGGAGTAACATATCTGTACTCCCTCCATTCTCGTGCCCATCTCCTGTCAATTCATTGTATGCGCACTTTGCGCTAATTCTTGTCCTCCTTGCCAAAATTGGCCTCATCTGGAGTGCAATATCTAGCATAGATATCCTCAGGGATTTGAAATGCAGTGTTGACCTCAAGCCTTTTTCCTCCCTTTTGTGGCTTCTTGTCATCCATTTTCTTCAGCTGAGGAATATGAACAACTGAAGTTTCTGAAGAGGTATGCAACTTTTCTTCGAGGAACGCTGCAAATGAGTTAAGTTGATGAGAACCTAGTGATTCAGCAGCGGACATTTGTACCTGTGAACAGAGTATAGTTGCGAGGAATGTGGAGAGGTCATATGTGTTCTCAGAAGATTTTTAAAAAGAGAATAGGTTTGAGGAATTTGACCGATGAGTCTTGAAGAATTTCACTAAGCGTTCTTTATCTTAGGTACCAGAGTTGTACAGATTTGGAAATCCACACAATTGAGGAATCTTAAAGAAAATCATTGCTTAGAGAAACGAATCAAGAACATATAACATGTGAGGTGTTTAGTGTGTGAAGATTTGAAGAATAAACACCTTTGAAGATATTTAGGAAAACACATGAATCAAAGCGGGCAATAAAAGTAACTTTTAATTACCCGAAGTGAAGAACACGACGAACTGAGAAGTGTTGAGGTGAAGTTCGTCCATTCAGATCTCCACGCCCTAACTCGGTAGAGGAAGATGGCTACGGTGGCGGCGGAGTGAAGAGATCCGCAACCGGAGCGAGTACAACGGCGACGAGGTCGAGGCAGTGAAGCTCTTCCTCACCGGCGATGATGAAGTAGTGGCGGCGCTAGGGTTTGGGAAGCTCGAGCAGGAGAGAGAGGTCGAGCGGAGTAAAAGTGAAGTGAGGAGAAGATAGGGGTATTTATAGTGGCAATGAAAAACTGTGCGCCCGAGGATTTCGGACGAACGTGCCCCTGGCTTTTCCCATTCACATGACATGTGTCACCCGTTCTATGAGGTGGCGATCATGTAGGATCGGGGGTGAATAGATAAGTATTTGTCATGAGAAGCGAAACGGTTTGAGCGACAAAGTCGAAAATTTGGATAAGATAAGCTTTAAGTTACCGTTCTCAATTTCTTCAGCTGTCAAGGACACAGTGAAGATTTTGAACGAGTTTCAAATCAGAATGCACATGAAGAATTTGTGAAAAGCTTTGATTGAGTTCAGCATAGAGGGGAAAAGGGTCCGATCACATTCACTTAGCGGAAAAAGTCAACTTGAAGAGTTAGCAATAAGTGAATGCTGTAGAGGACATAAACTCATACACACACACACACACACACAGATATATATATATATATATATATATATATATATATATATATATATATATATATATATATATATATTCAACTGAAGACAAACGACGGAAATAGTGAAGATATTTCAAGTTGAAGAATTTGAAAAACTGAGGAATTTCAAAAATGAAGAAAAACTCAAATTGAAGATTTTCAACTTTGGGTGGTGGCGTAACCCACTGTATAAGAAAGCTGATTTCAGACACCGCATAAAATTGTCGTAGGGCTCTGGGAATCAATTTCTTCATTAATTTCTTCACACTTAGAGGGTTAGTCTTCATTGATTGAGAAAAAAGTTACTTCGTGTGTTGCGCATCTAAGTCATCAAGTCAGCATAAGTGTTAGGATGAGTGTCCTATTTCAGAGAACATTCGAAGATTCTAGGATATTTAGCTCACACCGCAACTTGCTAAATCTCTTCTCATCCAAGGGCTTAGTGAAAATATCGGCCAGCTGATCTTCAGTTCTTGCATGGAAGATGGAGATATCGCCCTTCAACACATGATCACGAAGAAAATGATGACGAATCTGGTGTGCTTTGTCTTCGAGTGCTGAACTGGGTTACGAGAAATCTTGATAGCACTCTCATTGTCGCAGTAGAGAGGCACATTCTTCACGTTGACGCCATAGTCTTTGAGAGTTTGCTTCATCCATCATAATTGAGCACAGCATGATCCAACAGCAATGTACCCAGCTTCTGCAGTGGAGAGAGATACGCAGTTCTGTTTCTTCGAGGACCAACGGACCAAGGATCGTCCAGGAAATGGCAAGTGCCTGACGTTGACTTGCGGTCCACGCGATCGCCAACATAGTCAGAGTCTGAATATCCAACGAGATCAAACGAAGAGCCCTTGGGATACCATAATCCAAGTGTTGGTGTGTGAGCTAGATATCGAAGAATATGCTTCACATCCTTATGGTGTGATTCCTTCGGTGAAGCTTGAAATTGGGCGCACATACAAACACTAAGCATAATATCTGGCCTGGATGCACATAGGTACAATAAAGAACCAATCATGGAGCAGTATACCTTTTGATCGAGGTCTTGACCATTTTCATCAGTGCATAGGTGGCCATTTGTGGGCATTGGAATTTTGACCCCTTTGCAATCTTGCATGCCGAATTTCCTCAATACTTCTTTGATGTATTTCTCCTGCGATATGAATATATCATTGCGCTGTTGACGAATTTGAAGACCTAAAAAGAATTTCAACTCTCCCATCATAGACATTTGATATTCTTCACGCATCATATAGGCAAATTCATCACTATAACGTTGGTTAGTACAACCAAAGATAATATCATCAACATATATTTGGCACACAAACAGTTCACCATCATAAGATTTAGTGAAAAGAGTTGGGTCGAGTGAACCGGGTTTGAAGCCATTCTTCATGAAGAATTCCTTCAAAGTGTCATACCACGCCCGAGGGGCTTGCTTGAGGCCATACAAGGCCTTGTTGAGTCTGAAGACTTTGTCGGGATTCTTTGGATCTTCAAAACCTGGGGGCTGAGCAACATATACTTCTTCCTCAATCTTACCATTGAGGAATGCACTTTTCACATCCATTTGTTGTAAGATAATATCATGATGGTTAGCGTAAGCAAGTAATATGCGAATAGCCTCAAGTCTAGCAACAGGTCCAAAAGTAACATCGAAATAAATTCCTTCAACCTGTGTGTAGCCTTGAGCTTCAAGTCGTGCCTTATTCCTCACCACAAGGCCATTTTCATCTTGCTTGTTGCGGTAGATCCACTTTGTGCCAATGATGTTGTGCTTGTGAGGATCTGGATGATTTACCAGTTCCCAGACATTGTTGAGCTCGAATTGATGTAATTCTTCTTGCATAGCCTAAATCCACTCAGGCTCCAGAAGTGCTTCATCTACCTTAGTGGGCTCTACGATAGAGACAAAAGCAAAGTGCCCACAAAAGTTAGATAAATGTGAAGATTTTGAGCGAGTGAGAGGATGTGGTGCTTCAATGTCATTAATGATCTTCTCAATTTGCACTTCATTAGCGATGCGAGAATGAGTGGGTTGTCTTTGAGGAATTTGATCAGCATTCCCTTCAGGAGCATTTTCATCAGCACCATTTTCTTTAGGTGCGCCAGCTCGGTAATCATCACGACCAGGAAGGTGCTCTCTTTGAGAGCCATTAGTTTCATCGAACCGCACATCTACAGTTTCAACAACTTTGTGAAGAACGTTGTTGAAGACTCTGTAGGTGTGCGAGTCCTTTACATAACCAAGCATAAAACCTTCATGTGCTTTCGGTGAAAATTTAGATGTGTGATGAGGATCTCTAATCCAACATTTAGCACCGAAGACTTTGAAATAACTCACATTTGGCTTTTTGTCAGTGAGGAGTTCATAAGCATTTTTCTTGAAGAATTTGTGAAGATATACCCTGTTGATGATGTGGCACGCAGTATCAATTGCCTCAATCCAGAAGCGACGAGGCGTCTTGTATTCATCAAGCATAGTGCGAGCCATTTCAGCGAGGGTTCTGTTCTTGCGCTCCACGACGCCATTCTGCTGAGGAGTATAAGGAGCAGATAACTCATGAGTAATACCAAGTTCATCAAGATAGCCATCAAGACCAGAATTCTTGAACTCAGTCCCAGTTTTAGTTCTGATGTGCTTGATCTTCACACCAAAGTTGGTTGAAGCCCTCGAGGAAAATCGTTTGAAGACTTCCTGCACTTCATGTTTGTAAGTGACAATGTGTACCCATGTGTAACGAGAATAGTCATCAACAATAACAAAGCCATATAGGGATGCATCATTTGAAACAGCAGAATAATGATTAGGACCAAAGAGATCCATGTGAAGCAATTCAAATGGACGAGTGGTAGTCATGACAGTCTTTGCTGGATGCTTGGCCTTTGTCATCTTTCCAGCTTCACAAGATCCGCATAAGTGATCCTTGAGGAATTTGACATTCTAAATGCCAATGACATGCTTCTTCTTCACAAGCGTGTGCAGATTCCTCATGCCAGCATGATCAAGTCGTCGATGCCATAGCCAGCCTTCTAAAGCTTTTGCAAGTAAGCACACGGCTGGCTGTGGTCCTGTAGAGAAATCAACAATATACAGATCTCCTCTCCTAAAGCCTTCAAAGACTTTGGAATGGTCAGCTTCCATGATCACAACACAACGATATCTTCCAAAGACAACAACCATATCAAGATCACAAAGCATTGAGACAGACATGAGGTTGTATCCTAAGGACTCGACAAGCATGACTTTGTCCATGTGTCGATCCTTTGAGATCGCAACCTTACCTAGACCCAATACCTGACTTTTGCCTTTGTCTGCGAAGATGATATGCTTCAGGTGTGATGGTGATAAAGGAGCATCCATCAATAGATTCTTGTCACCCGTCATGTGATTTGTACATCCACTATAGAGGACCCACTCGTTTGCTTTGGGCTGATCATCCTGTAGATGAATTAGTGCAACTTACGAACTCATATACTTCATAGTGAAGAATATGACATCAATATCATCAGTTTAATTTCATCAAGCAATAGCACAGATAAAACATTATGAGGACGTGAGAAATGAAAATTCATTTCTTCATGATTAGCCTGCGTCCTTTCAGGCATTGTTCAGGTCTCCAGCAAATTCTTCAGACGTTTTGAGCACGTCTGGAGACCTGACCCTGCATAAGAGATTAGTTCTTTTTCTTCACCACCCACATCTGAAGGGATGGCAAAGAATTCATCACTCTGCGAGCACCATATGAGAAAGGTGGCATAGAAGCTAGTCCGCTTCGTTTCACATAAGAGGGGTTAGGGTAAGCATATGAATAAGCAAAGAAATTCTTAGAGGACTTATGGACATAATGATTTGAAGAATAATGCGCATATTCATAGCCCTTAGCTCTACCCTGCGAAACAGAAGGGTTAACACAATGATGATCATATGAGGACTTTGATCCATTTGAGGAATTTGATCCATGTGAAGAATTAGGTCCATATGAAGAGTTGGATCTGGGGTTCCTATTCTTCACAGGTGGTGTCATGAGGACATTCACCTGAAGACTTTCAACATAACTTTTGGGAACCCAGATTTTCTTCATAGGAGAACCGTTCCTGCAGTTAGTGCCAACATATCTAGCAAATACTTCACTATTCTGATTTTTGAAAAGTTTATAGTTGGAGTCAAATGACTCATCAGAAGAATGAGGAGATTCACATGTAAAGCCAGATAAGTTGGATGGATCAACTGGAGGTCCCTTTGCAGCAACCCATGAGGTTTTGGGGTACTGCTCAGGCTTCCAATATGTTCCATCAGCATTGAGTTTCCTCTCAAAGGCAATACCTGAAAGTGCGTTATATCGACTAGAGGGGGGGGGGGTGAATAGGCGATTTTTATGAATTCTTCACTGAGGAATTTGCCGGTGAGGAAATTCCTTAGCGAAGAACTTTTAGCAGCGGAATAAGTACTCAGAAGTAAGCATAGCAGAATACACGCATGGTCATCATGATGAAATGAAGACTAGCACAGAGTATAGAAAGCGTAATCACAGGATAACACAAGATGAAGACAAACAGACTGAAGAAATTGAACTGAGGAAATTGAGAAAGTCTTCAGTCAAAGTCTTCAAACACAGTATGAACGAACACTCAACACAGTAATGAGGAAATGAAAGGGTTGAGGAAATAGAACCAGTTAGGTTGGTGAAGACAATGATTTGGTAGACTAGTTCCAATTGCTGTCTCAGTTGTACGTCTGGTTGGAGCGGTTGAGTATTTAAACTCGAGGACACACAGTCTCGGACACCCAGTCGCTGAGCATGCAGCTCAGGACACCCAGTCCTCACCGTATTCTCCTTGAACTAAGGTCACGCAGACCTCGTCCAATCACTCGTGGTAAGTCTTCAGGCGACTTCCAAACCTTCATAGAATTGGTCACTCGGCGATCCACAATTCCTCTTGGATGCTCTAGACCTTGACGCCTAACCGTCTGGAAGAAGCACAGTCTTCAAAGGTAACAAGCGTCGGATCCACGCAGGATCAATTTCTTCAGTGATGCTCAATCACTTTGGGTTTGTAGGTGTTTGTGTTTGGGATTTTCCTCACTTGATGATTTTCGCTCAAAGTCCTCGGAGGATGGGTTGCTCTCAAATGAAAAGTGTCAAGTTCTCTCGAAGCAGCCAACCAGCTAGTGGTTGTAGGGGGCGGCTATTTATAGCCTAGGGAGCAGCCCGACATGATAAGACATAAATGCCCCTCAATGATATGACCGTTAGGTGGATAAAATATTTTGGGACAGCTGGCGCGCAGCACATCAACGGTCGGAAATTTGACTTTCAAATTCCTCAGGGCTATCATGTTCCTCACTGTGTAGGTAATTCGCACTGGCGAATTCCTAACTCCTCAGTCAGAACAAATTCATCAGCGACCAGAAGAACTTTGTCTCTGTCACTGAAGAAAGTGACTGAACCGTATGAGATTTCCAAAGGCTTCACTCGAAGGGATTGGTAGGTGTAGGATTTTGAGTTGAGCATCACATGGAAATTTTTCCTTAGTATTTCCTCGACCCCCTTTAACAGTACGGTGTTTCCTATGACTCAAGAAGGAGAAAATGAAACTACGAAAACAAAAGTCTTCACGCTTCATGTTCCACAAATGAATACCAAGTCTTCAAGGTCACACCAATTTCTTCACTTTAAAAGTCTTCAGAAAGTCTTCAGAATATCAAAGTCTTCAGTTGAAGAACTTCATTTTTAGGGGTCGACTTTCTCTGTAAATATCAAACTCCTCATAGACTTATAGACCTGTGTACACTCACAAACGCATTAGTCCCTTAACCTATAAGTCTTCAATACACCAAAATTACTAAGGGGCACTAGATGCACTTACAATCTCCCCCTTTTTGGTGATTGATGACAACATAGGTTAAGTTTTCAACGGGGATAAGTATGTGAAGTGTATACACTGATATTGAGGAATTTGATTACAAGATATAGAAGAACTCCCCCTGAAGATGTGCATAGTGAGGAATTTGCTTTTGAGGCAATGCACATTTGAAGAGTTGAATCATGGAGATCTCCCCCTATATCTTGTAATTCATACACGCATTTGATATATAATATGAAGAATTTGAAATGCATGATGAAATATGGTGCCTGATGAGATTCAGCATGCGTGCTATATCATTAACAAGGAAATAAGCATGCAGAGCATAATGCAACAAAAGTATCAGTGCACCATCGGGTTTAAGATTACAACTCGATCCAAATAAAAGTCTCAAAAGACGAGAGTTGTAACTTAAAAAATGCCCTTAATATAGACCCGCTTGAAGACTAAATCAGATTTCTCCCCCTTTGTCATCAAATGACCAAAAGGATTGAAACTGAGGACTAACGCCCCTGAAGAATTTCAAGTCGATGGAGGAGCGCCAGCGTTGTCGGGGTTGTTTGTTGTAGCAGGGCCTGCCGCAGTGTCGTCCAAATCTTCATACTCATCAGTGTCACGTGATGAAGAATAAGAGCTGGCCACCAAGGAAGGAACTTTGACCTTCTTGAATTTCTTCGGTGGAGGTGCAGACCAGTGAAATTCTTCCTTGAGACCCATATTCTTCAGATCTGCAGCGCTGTAGACATGAGAGAGAACAGCCCAGGTACGGTTGAAGGTTTCATGGAGGTAGTATTGGTTCTTCTTCACTGCATTGTATGTTGAGGTCATGTTGTGAAGAATTGAACCAAACTGACGCTTGACCCATTTATGATTGCGATCAACCTTCTGATGAAGACTGAGGAGTAACTCACGGTCAGTCATCACCCTGGGTGCTGTGGCTTGAGGATTTTGCTTGGCTGAGGTATTTGTGGCAGAGTCATGTGTGGCAGAATTGTCATTGGTAGAGTAAGATGCAGCCTTGCGAAATTGACCATCCAATGGACGAATGCCTTCATCGATCACAGCAACGGCCTTGCCTTTATCATCAGCGGATGAAACTATCCGTTTGAGGACTTCAATGGGAGGCAAGTAGCTACCGTGGTTCAGAGTGTCAGCTTTGTAATTCAGTGAAGATCTTGCCCTGATGAATCTCATAATCCAAGGAGCATAGGGCTTCAGCTCGAATGGTGACATAGCAATATTGGCCAGAGTCCTCATGAAGAAATCATGGAAGTTGATGGGAACGCCATGAATGATGTTGAAAAGCATATTCTTCATGATGCCAACGACTTCTTAATCATTTGAGTCGTGGCCTTTGATGGGACTCATTGTCTTCGTCAGAATTCGATAGACAGTCCGAGGCACATACAGTAATTCCTTGACGAGGAATTTGGTTCGTGGGGCCTGCCTTGGCTTCAAAGGCTTCATCAGCACTTGCATATAGTGATTTGAAAGTTCTGGTTCATTGTAGATACAACGAGCATCATCAAGAGGAGGACTGAGTGGTAGAGCACGAAGCAAATTCAGTTGCAGGTGCCTTGTAGTGAGTATTTTCAGACATCCAGTCTAATACCCAAGAGTTCACGTCTTCAGCATCTCTGGTGATGTGCAGAGTTGCATAGAATTGAAGAATGAGTTCTTCATTCCAGTCACAGATATCAATGCAGAAATTTAGAAGTCCTGCATCGTGAAGAACACTGAGGACTGGCTCAAAGCCGGGCAGAGACTCCATGTCCACATGAGGAATATGTGCATGATCGAAGACTTTGTCTTTGTTGAAGAGCACTGAGGAATAGAAATTGGCTTGGCTGGCAGTCCAGAAACACCTCTTCCTTATGCGAGCAGAATCATATGGATTATAGTCAGTGAAGAATACATGCTCGGCAAAGAAATCTTCAGCCTTAAACTTCTGTTTGCTTGAGAACGGATTCTTTTGCTTTGGCAGAGGGGTGTCTGTGAGTTGCATCATCACCTCAGGAATCGCGAGCTCAGGTTCTTCAGGCTGAGGAATTTCTTGTTCCTCAACAGGTGCAGTCTGAGGATCAGCAGCAGCAGGTTCATCAGCACTAGTGGCTGGAATTTCTTCATGCACAGAGAGAGTGGGTTGAGTTTCTTCAGAGCCCATTCGAACTGTTGGTGCAGGGGACTGAGGAATCTGTTGGATCGGGGTGAAGAGAGGAGTATTGGGATGCTGACTTTCCCAAAAATCATCATTCATCACAGGTGTGGTGCACCCAATATCCACATCTTCATCTTCAATTTCCTCAACACTAGCCTCTTCAGTTGTGAACTGAGGCATAGGTGAGGAAATGACTGGCGTTGAAGGGATTGCGTCCACTTCAATTTCTTCATCAATCTGCTCTGACGAAGCAGCAGAATGATGTTCTTCATCAGATCCGATTGGGATCTCATAGTCTTCTCCAAAAGGAACAAGGTCCGTTGATGGCATGGAGGAAATCGGAACAGCATCAATTGGATTTTCGAGTGAGCTGGTAATTGGCTTCATTTTCTTCGCAGCCGAAGAATTTGACACAGCTGATGCCTTCCTTTTCTTCACTGTAGCTCGCTTTGCAGCCTTGGTCTTCTTCACATCAAATGCACATGGAAGAATTGGAGTTGGTGTAGGTGCAGATGGAGCTGAGGAATCTGGTTGATTTTCTTCAGGCGCAACTGATGCAGTTGCCCTGACTTCTTCAGTTTCTTCAGGCGCACCACTAGTGGATGCCCTGGCAATTTCTTCAGCGGCTGGAATGGGATCATCAGCCCTGGAACTAGTATTTTCATCAGCAGCCGGAACTTCATCAGCGGTGCTGGCATGTTCTTCAGTTGGCTGAGCTGAGACTTCAGCCTGAGGAATTTCATGTTGCGTTGGGGCAGCAACATTGGTGAACTTCTTCGTCAGGTTGACGAATCTGACTTTGGCTCCTTGCCAATCAGCATAGTAGGCATCAAAGTTATTGCTGAGGGCTTGAATTTTAGACTGAGCCTGGAGAAGTTCCTCAGGTGTCATTCTGACAACGTTTTTCTTCAGGAGCTTCTCCTTTCTATATTGAGCTTTCTTAATCTCTCTTGCCTTTTCAAACTTCCATTTCTCTTCAGTGATGAAATGGGTCAGCATGTGACTTTGTCCAGGGGTCAAATGAAAATCAGGCATTGGGGTGTTTGGATCCTTGTGCCAGAGATCAATATAATCGAGGATTTTCCTCGGATCCAACAGCAGTGGCACAGATGTGCCTTTGGCTCTAGCGGCCTTCACTTGTCTGTCTCTGATGGTTTCTGCAAGTTCATCATCAGAAGCTTCATCATCAGAAGGCACATGGAATGCGACCTGTTTCTTCTTTGGACTTGGCCGAGGACCTCGTCCAGCTGTTGCTTTGGTGTTCAGCAGAGTCGGGTCAGATGATGACTTTGGTGCAGCTGAGGAATTTGCTGAAACACCAGAGGCAATCGAGAAACCAGCAGTCCTTTGACATGTAATCAGATGCACAGGATCTAAGGACTTTGGTGGATCAGTAGCAGTGTGAGGAATTTGCCGTGAGGGCGCTGCTGAGGAACTTGGCCGTGAGGGCGCTGTTGGTGAAGAACTTGGCTTACGAGCAGGCTTCTTTGGCATGGATTTCCTCGGTTTGACCGAGGCCTCAGTAGCAGTAGCAGTGGCAGAATCCTCATTGAATTTCTTCACTGCCTCCTTGGCTTGTCTTGCCAATTTGGCTTGGCGCTTAGCCCATTCTTCAGGAAAGTCCTCACCACGTTTTATGCTTGTGGGATCTGCTACTTGGCCAGGTGCCAATGGAGCTCTTCGGCATGGAGGATTGAGAGCGAATTTCTTCATGTACTTTGGAGTCACATATCTGTATTCCCTCCATAACCTTGCCCATCTCCGTTCAATCTTCTGAATGCGCACCTTGCGCTGATTTTTGTTTTCTTTGCCAAATTTTGCTTCATCAGGTGTGCAATAGTCAGCATAAATTTCCTCAGGGTTTTCAAACGCAGTCATAACCTCAGGTTTCTTTCCTCCTTTCTGTGGCTTCTTACCGTCTGCCATATTCTTCAGTTGAGGAATTTGAACAATTGAGTTCTCTGAAGAAGTATGCAGTTTTTCTTCGAGGAACGCTACAAATGAGTTAAGTTGATGAGAACCTAGTGATTCAGCAGCAGACATGAGTACCTGTGAACAGAGTACAGGTGCGAGGAATTCAGAGAGGTCATATGCTTTTTGAGAAGGTTTTTCGAAAAGAACAAGTTTTGAGGAATTTGACCAGATGAACCTTGAGGAATTTCACTAAGCGTTCTTGTCTTAGGTTCCAGAGTTGTACAGATCGAAGATCCACACAATTGAGGAATCTTGAAGAAAAATGATTGCTTAGATAAACGAATCAAGAGCATATAACTAGTGAGGTGTTTGTGTGTGAAGATTTGAAGAATAAACACCTTTGAAGATTTTCAGGAAAGTTTGAGAATCAAAGCGAGTAGTCAAAGTAACTTTTAATTACCCGGAGTGAAGAACACGACGAACTGTGAAGAACAGATGGGAAGTTCGTCAGGTTAGATCTTCCTTGCCCTAACTTGGCGGAGGAAGACAGCTACGGCGGCGGCGGAGTGAAGATTTCCGCGGTCGGCGTGAGTACGACGGCGACGAGGTCGAGGCAGCGAAGCTCTTCCTCACCAGCGATGATGGAGTAGCGGTGGCGCCAGGGTTTGAGGAGCTCGAGCGGGAGAGAGAGGTCGAGCGGAGTAAATGAAGTGAGGAAGGGGAGAGGGGTATTTATAGACACGGTGAAAAACTATTCGCCCGAAGATTTAGGACGAACGTGCCCTTGCCCTTTCTCCTTCTCATGACATGTGTCACCCACGTACTGTGTAGTGGAGATCGTGTACGGTCGTGGGTGAATAGAATAATGCATTTGTGAGATGCGGAACTGTTTGAGCGGCAAAAACCGAAAATTAGGATAAGATTTGTTCTAAAGTTTCGTTCGCAATTTCTTCAGCTGACAAGGACTCAGTGAAGATTTTGAACGATTTTCAAATAGAACGCACATGAAGAATTTGTGAATAGATTGGGTTGAGTATAGCATAGAGAGGGAAGGGTCCGATCACATTCACTTAGCAAAAAAAAACAACTTGAAGAAATAGCTATAAGTGAATGCTGTAGAGGACATAAACTCATATATATATATATATATATATATATATATATATATATAGCCAATGAAGACAAATGAAGGGAACAGTGAAGATTTTGCAAAGTTGAAGAATTAAAAAAAACTGAAGAATTTCAAAATTGAGGAAAAACTCAAATTGAAGATTTTCAACTTTTTGTGGTGGCGTGACCCACCGTATAAGAATGATGATTTCAGACACCGCGTACAATTGTCGTAGGGTTCTGAGAATCAAATTCTTCATTAATTTCTTCACACTTAGAGTGTTATTCTTCATTGATTGAAGAAAAATGTTTCTTCATGTGTTGCACATCTAAGTCATCAATTTTGCATAAGTGTTAGGTTGTGTGTCCTTTTCAAAGAACATTCGAAGATTCTAAGATATTTAGCTCACACCGCAACTTGCTAAATCTCTTCTCATCCAAGGGCTTAGTGAAGATATCAGCTAGTTGTTCTTCAGTCTTCACGTGCTCGATGGAGATGTCGCCCTTCAACACATGATCACGAAGAAAATGATGATGAATCTGAATGTTCTTTGTCTTCGAGTGCTGAACTGGGTTGTGAGCAATCTTGATGGCACTCTCATTGTCGCAGAGGAGAGGCACATTCTTCACGTTGACACCATAGTCCTTGAGTGTTTGCTTCATCCAAAGAAGTTGAGCACAGCAAGAGCCAGCAGCAATGTATTCAGCTTCCGCAGTAGACAATGATACACAGTTCTGTTTCTTCGAGGACCAACAGACCAAAGATCGTCCGAGGAAATGACAAGTGCCAGAAGTTGACTTGCGGTCCACACGATCACCAGCATAGTCAGAGTCAGAATATCCAATGAGATCAAAAACAGAGCCCTTGGGGTACCATAATCCTAGTGTTGGTGTGTGAGCTAGATATCGAAGAATATGCTTCACAGCCTTATGGTGTGATTCCTTCGGTGCAGCTTGAAATCGGGCACACATGCAAACACTAAGCATTATATCTGGCCTAGATGCACATAAGTACAATAAAGAACCAATCATGGAGCGGTATACCTTGTGATCGAAGTCAATACCATTTTCATCAGTGCATAGATGGCCTTTTGTGGGCATAGGAATTTTGACGCCTTTGCAATCTTGCATGCCAAATTTCCTCAGTACATCTTTGAGGTATTTCTCCTGAGATATGAATACGCCATTGCGCTGTTGATGAATTTGAAGACCTAAGAAGAATTTCAACTCTCCCATCATAGACATTTGATATTCTTCACTCATCATATAGGCAAATTCATCACTATAACGTTGGTCAGTACAGCCAAAGATAATATCATCAACATATATTTGGCACACAAACAGTTCACCATCATAAGATTTAGTAAAGAGAGTAGGGTCGAGTGAACCGGGTGTGAAGCCATTCTTCACGAAGAATTCCTTCAATGTATCATACCACGCCCGAGGGGCTTGCTTGAGGCCATAGAGGGCCTTATTAAGTCTGAAGACTTTGTCAGGATTCTTTGGATCTTCAAAACCTGGGGGTTGAGCAACATATACTTCTTCCTCAAGCTTACCATTGAGGAATGCACTTTTCACATCCATTTGATATAAGATGATATTATGATGATTAGCATAAGCAAGTAATATGCGAATAGCCTCAAGTCTAGCAATAGGTGCAAAAGTTTCATCGAAATCAATTCCTTCAACCTGTGTGTAGCCTTGAGCTACCAGCCGTGCCTTATTCCTTACCACAAGGCCATTTTCATCTTGCTTGTTGCGGTAGATCCACTTTGTGCCAATGACATTATGCTTGCGAGGATCTGGACGTTTCACCAGTTCCCAGACATTGTTGAGCTCGAATTGATGTAATTCTTCTTGCATAGCCTGAATCCACTCCGGCTCCAAAAATGCTTCATCTACCTTAGTGGGCTCTGTGATAGAGACAAAAGCATAGTGCCCACAAAAGTTAGATAAATGTGAAGCTTTTGAGCGTGTGAGAGGACCTGGCGCTTCAATGTCATCGATGATCCTATCAACTTGTACTTCTTTTGCAACGCGAGGATGAGCTGGTTGTCGTCGAGGTATTTGATCATTTTCCTCAGCACCATTGTCTTCAGTATTATCTTTAGGTGCGACAGCTCGATGTTCTTCGCGTACTGGAATGAATTCTTCAGCAAATTCTTCAGTAGGAATGACATCCTCAGTTGCCTTGAACTTGATAGAATCCTCAGGTGCTGGTTCATCTAACACAAAAGGTAGGTGCTCTCTTTGCGAGCCATTAGTTTCATCGAACCGCACATCTACAGTTTCAACAATCTTGTGAAGAGCAATGTTGAAGACTCTGTAGGTGTGCGAGTCCTTTCCGTAACCAAGCATAAAACCTTCATGTGCTTTCGGTGCAAATTTAGAATTGTGGTGAGGATCTCTAATCCAACATTTAGCACCGAAGACTTTGAAATAACTCACATTGGGTTTCTTGTCAGTGAGGAGTTCATAGGCCGTCTTCTTGAAGAATTTGTGAAGATATACTCTGTTGATGATGTGGCACGCAGTATCAATTGCATCAATCCAAAAACGGTCAGGCGTTTTGTATTCATCAAGCATAGTGCGAGCCATCTCAACAAGAGTTCTATTCTTGCGCTCCACGACGCCATTTTGCTGAGTAGTATAAGGAGCAGATAACTCATGAGTAATACCAAGTTCATCAAGATAGTCATCAAGACCGGAATTCTTGAACTCAGTTCCATTGTCACTTCTGATGTACTTGATCTTCACACCAAAGTTGGTTGAAGCCCTCAAGGAAAATTGTTTGAAGACTTCCTGCACTTCATGTTTGTAAGTAACAATGTGTACCCATGTATATCGAGAGTAATCATCAACAATGACAAAACCATATAGAGATGCAGCATTAGTGACTGCTGAGTAATGATTAGGTCCGAAGAGGTCCATGTGAAGCAATTCGAATGGACGAGTAGTGGTCATGATAGTCTTCGCTGGATGCTTGGCCTTGGTCATTTTTCCAGCTTCACAGGCTCCGCATAAGTGATCCTTGAGGAATTTGACATTCTCAATGCCAATGACATGCTTCTTCTTCGCAAGCGTGTGCAAATTCCTCATGCCTGCGTGACCAAGTCGTCGATGCCATAGCCATCCTTCTGAAGCTTTTGCAAGTAGACACATGGCTGGTTGTGGTCCTGTAGAGAAATCAACAATATACAAATCTCCTCTCCTAAAGCCTTCGAAGACTTTGGAATTGTCAGCTTCCATAATCACAACACAGCGATACTTGCCAAAGACAACAACCATATCAAGATCACAAAGCATTGAGACTGACATGAGGTTGTATCCTAATGACTCAACAAGCATGACTTTGTCCATGTGTTTATCCTTAGAGATCGCAACCTTACCAACACCCAATACTTGACTTTTGCCTTTGTCCGGAAAGATGATATGCTTCAGATGTGACGGTGATAAGGGAGCATCCATCAAAAGATTCTTGTCACCAGTCATGTGATTTGTACATCCACTATCGAGGACCCATTCAGTGGTTTTGGGTTGATCATCCTGCAGATGAATTAGTGTAATTTACAATCTCATATGCTTCATCAATGAAGAATATGATATCAAGTTCATCAGATGAATTTCATCAAGCAGTAAACAGATATAGCAGTATGAGGACGTGTGAAATGAAAGTTCATTTCATCATGGTTAGCCTGCGTCCTTTCAGGCAATTTTGTCAGGTCCCCAGCAATTTCTTCAGACGTTAAGGCACGCCTGGAGACCTGACCCTGCAGAAGAGATTAGTTCTTTTTCTTCACCACCCACATCTGAAGGGGTGGCAAAGAGTTCATCACTCTGCGAGCACCATACGAGAATGGTGGCATAGAAGCCAAACCATTTCGTTTCACATAAGAGGGGTTAGGGTAAGCATATGAATATGCAGAGAAATTCTTCAAGGACTTATGAACATAATGATTTGAAGAATAATGTGCATATTCATAGCCCTTAGCTCTACCCTGCGAAACAGAGTTGTTAGCATGATGATAGTCATATGAGGACTTTGATCCATTTGAGGAATTTGATCCACGTGAGGAATTTGGTCCATATGAGGACTTGGATCCATATGAAGAATTAGGTCCATATGAAGAGTTTGTTCTGGGGTTCCTATTCTTCACAGGTTGTGTCATGAGGACATTCACCTGAAGACTTTCAACATAACTTTTGGGAACCCAGATTTTCTTCATAGGGGAACCGTTCCTGCAGTTAGTCCCAACATATCTAGCAAATACTTCACCATTCTGATTTTTGAATAGTTTATAGTTGGAGTCAAATGACTCATCAGAAAAATGAGGAGATTCACATGTAAAGCCAGATAACATGGATGGATCAACTGGAGGTCCCTTTGCAGCAACCCATGAGGTTTTGGAGTACTGCTCAGGCTTCCAATATGTTCCATCAGCATTAAGTTTCCTCTCAAAGGCAATACCCTCTTTCCTAGGGTTTCTGTTGAGGATCTGCTTTTTGAGCACATCACAAAGAATCTGATGCCCTCTGAGGCTTTTGTACATGCCTGTTGTCGGTGTCAAAACCGGCGGATCTCGGGTAGGGGGTCCCGAACTGTGCGTCTAGGCGAATGGTAACATGAGACAAGGGACACGATGTTTTACCCAGGTTCGGGCCCTCTTGATGGAGGTAAAACCCTACGTCCTGCTTGATTGATATTGATATTGTGTATGTTTACAAGAGTGGATCTACCACGAGATCAAGGAGGCTAAACCCTAGAAGCTAGCCTATGGTATGATTGTAATGGTTGTTGTTGTGTCCTACGGACTAGAGCCATCCGGTTTATATAGACACCGGAGAGGGCTAGGGTTACATAGAGTCGGTTACAATGGTAGGAGATCTACATATCCGTATCGCCAAGCTTTCCCTCCACGCCAAGGAAAGTCCCATCCGGACACGGGACGGAGTCTTCAATCTTGTATCTTCATAGTCTTGGAGTCCGGTTGATGATGATAGTCCGGCCGATGATAGTTCGGCTGATGATGGTAGTCCGGTTGATGATGATAGTCCGGCCAATGATAGTTCGGCTGATGATGGTAGTCCGGCTATCCGGACACCCCCTAATCCAGGACTCCCTCAGTAGCCCCTGAACCAGGCTTCAATGACGATAAGTCCGGCGCGTATATTGCTTGGCATTGCAAGGCGGGTTCCTCCTCCGAATGATAGAAGATTGTGAACACCAGGATAGTGTCCGGCTCTGCAAAATAAATTCCACATTCCACCGTAGAGAGAATAATATATACACAAGTTCAATCTGCTGACATTTTTTGTGGCATGACGTCACGCCACTACCAAGCCATTACTTGAATCGTTTTTTACTCTACCACCTCAGCACATTTAGCGAAGCGGTTTCCTTGGCACGTCTTGTCGAAGCAGAGATCGTGTTTCCCCTTAATCTGGGATTCTCATCAATACGGACGTGGGTAACCCAACCGCGCCATTGATGGTGACGCTTGGGGGATAAGTGAGTTTTACCAGGCCGGTGGGGGACGCGTAGACTTCGCCCGCCCATATAGGGGATAAGGATTCACCTTTTCACCTACGCCTTCTTCCTCCTTTGCTTATCCATCTCCGCGCACTCGAGCTCCAGCGCCCAAGCCCACACATCTCGTCTCAACCTTCCCCAGTCATGTCTAGAGCAGGAGGCAAGTGGATGACCTCCTCCGTTACGGGGGAGCACATCGAAAGACTGCGCAGCGCCGGCTACCTATCCGGCGACATCGCGCACCGGCTGCCGACGAGGGGCAGCTCATCCCCACCCCCAGGCCCCATGAGAGGGTCGTTTTTCTTCCCCACTTCCTCCACGGACTGGGCCTTCCACTTCACCCCTTTGTCCGGGGCTCATGTTCTACTACGGCCTGGATTTCCATGATCTGGCGCCGAACATCATCCTCAACATCTCGGCGTTTATCGTCGTGTGCGAGGCCTTCCTCTGCATCCAGCCCCACTTCGGCTTGTGGCTCAAGACCTTCAATGTCAAGCCGAAGGTAGTGAAGGGCACTCAAGAGGAGTGCGGAGGCGCCATGTTGGGCACGATGCCCAATGTCCTTTGGTTCGAAGGGGCCTTCGTGGAATCCGTCAAGGGGTGGCAATCGGGGTGGTTCTATATCACCGAGCCGCGCGACCCTAAGTGGGCGGCGGCCCCCGAGTTCAGATCTAGTATCCCCATGCAGCTCACCTCCTGGAAAGAGAAGGGCTTGCTGTGGGGTAGTTCGAAGGAGGTGACGGGACTCCAAGCCTGTATCCAGAAGCTGGTGAAGAAGCTCAGGCTGGTTAACGTGGTCCAAGTCATGCTCGTCCGCCGGATTCTCCCATGCCAAGAGCGGGCATTCAATCTGCGGGAGTTCAATCCGGAACAGCACCAGGCGCTGAGCGGGCTCTTCGACACGACGTACAAAGGCGCCTGGAGGGTGCTGTTTAAGGGCGCCGAAGCCCCCCGCGACTGAAGATCGCGGATTTCGCTCGCAGCGCCAAGCCGATGAGGTAAGTGATTCTACCCCTTTACGGGACACTTGCTTTTCATAGTTTGACTCTATGCGGGTTTTAATTTCCCCTTTTCCTTTGACAGGACTGGATGAGGAAGGCGGAGCAGATTATCTGCCCGGCTCCTATGCCAGAAAATCCAGTAGACGCCCGTCTAGCGAGGCTGCTGGTTCCGGCACCGCACGTGGTGCCGGAGAAGAAGGCCAAGAAGGAGGCCACGGGTGCTCGAAAGAGTTCCCGTTTTCAGGTGTCCGACGACTCCGGGGCGGACTCCTCCCTCGAAAACGAGGAGGAGAAAGAGGACTCTCTCCCAGAGGAGGGAGAGAGGAAGAGGAAGGCTTCCCCAACAGGGGAGGCCGAAGGGTCCAAGAGGGGAAGGACTATTCCCCCGAACAGCTCCGCCAACATCAACGTTGGCGAGGAAGAATGGCCTTGAAGGGCCAGACCTCCAGCGAGATCGTAAGCATCCGGACTCCTGAGTGATTTATAGTTTCTTTTTCTATGTCACATAGTGTCATTTTGATGCCGCATGCTGCCTGTAGTCCACCCCATGATGATCTCCCCGCTTCATCGAGCGGGTCGTTGGCTCCGTCGGATGTAGACTCCATCCCGACCGCCTCCACCCCTCGCGACACCGAGGACGCCGAGGTGGGATCCCAAGAAGGGACCCATCAGGGGGAGGCTCCGGAGGCGCCACAAGGCGTCCTCCCGGACTTTGCGCCAGACTCCATATCGGAACCCGCAGTGGCTCCGGAGTCCGGCCGGGGGCCCCTTCGCATGAAGGGCAAGACCGTGACGCCGGCGGCTTCCGTCCAACCGGAGGCACCGGACAATTTGTTGGAGGCGCTCTAGAGCGCTTCCATCGAGGAAGAACACTGCACTATTATGAGTGCGGTGATTCAGAAGGTACAGCTTGCCAAGAGCGGGCTGACCGAAGCCTGCAATAGCCTTCTATCAGGCTTTGAGGTAAGAAGTTAAAAAATATGCAATGTAATACTGCATAGACAGTAGCCCCTGATGCTCGGTTCAGTGTTCGGAAAGAAAATCCGGACTGAGGATCTGAAAAAAAGAAGATATACGCAGGGTTGCTAAAAAATTATGTCAATATGGGTTGCAGGCTGCGCTGCTGACCTCTGCCGCACTGACTGCGGAGGTTGGTGCTTTGAAGCAGGAGCTCGAGCGGTCCGAGAAAGAGCTCGGCCGTGCCAAGAAGCAGCTCCAGGACAAAGAAGGTGAGTAACACCACTTTGAACTTGTACCTTACAGAAAAGGATTTAGGTTGCAAAAAATAACAAGGATAACATGGGTACTGCAGGGGCCACGAACGAGGTGGCGACCCTGAAGGAGGCCGTGTCTGCGGCCGAACGCAATGCGGCCGCGGAACGGGCAGAGCGAGAAAAGCAGGAGGCGTGGGTGGCGGTGGTTCAGCAAGAGCTCCAGGCTCTCATGGAAAAGCATGAGAGTTTGGAGCGTGACTCAAAGACTCGAGAGTCCGAGCTTGCCTCGGCTCTAGAAAGTGCCAAGACTGCCAAGGCCGATGCCCATAAGTCCCTTCAGGAGATTGAGTTGGTGAGGAAGATAGCGGCGGGTAAGGCATTTTTCATGCAAAGCAAGCATGTGAATGTAAATTACGTGTTACTTACCCGAATTCGGAGCTCTCCAGGGGCGTTTGCAGATATGCCTCGCAGTGTGTCTAATGCCGACGCATTCTATCGAGCCGAGGAGGGGAGCTCAACAGAGAAGGTCTTCTGGTCTCAGTATGCTGAGGCCGGCCATCCAGTGCCCCCTAGCGACCAGCTGAAGCAGCTGGTCGAGCTCCACAAGGCGGCCGAGCAGGCCATGAAGGGCCTCATAGTCCGGCTGTGGCCTGGAGAGGCCATGCCTGGGAGATACTTCGGCCTTGTGCGACTGTTGGTGGATGCGTGCCCCTGGGTGGAGGTTATCAAGCGCTCCGCCTGTATTGAAGGTGCTCGTCGGGCCCTTACCCGCGCAAAGGTCCATTGGGGCAAGCTGGATGCGGAGAAGCTAATCACTGACGCGCCACCAGTGGGCAAGGAATATCGTACGCCCGAGATGTACTATAAGACTGTCCTGAAGGGTGCCCGCAAGATTGCGAATGAGTGCCCCAGGGATGTAATTATTGAGTAAATTCGCAATGTGTTATCCTGTGTGCTGAAAACTTTGTTCATATGCGCTAAGCAACGCTTGTTAATTTAAAATATTACCTTTTGTGCGGCCGTTTATTAAATCTGAGAGATGGCAAGTCGTCGGCTTTAGCCCCCATGCCACGAGTGCTGGGGTGTTCGGGATAAACTTGAGCACTCTTGTTCCCATTTTTGGGTCCATCTAGGGAGGTGCTCAACACAACGAACAAGGCAACCAGACTTATAGTGCTTGAACACTCTCACTTAGCCATAGAATTCTATAATTTTAAATTTCAGCGAAGCCCCTAGTATTCGGAAGACCGAATTAGGGGCGCTATCCACGCCTTCGTCGCACATTATCCGGAACTTCGCTCGAAGCGGCGTAGGTCTTTAAGGACCCGAAAGGACCTCTCGAACAGCAACCAGTCTCTCGCCTTATCATGACAGTCAGTTTTAGCTTTCTCCACTGAGGTGTTAACCCGGCTCAACCGGGGCGCAATCGCAGTGGTTCTCCCAGTGCTACCTTAGCAGATAGAACGGAACGTAAGGTGCCAAACATGGGAGCCGGGCAAACCCAACTATTGACCCAAGACATGATTCGGAGCCGATTCATATAATGCTATAAGTTCGGGGTGCCGCACTTGTGAAAGTGTTCGGACTTTATCACACCATAATGCGGGGAACATAAGCCCCTGGTGTATTTGGCCGTACCAAAATGTACGGATGCAACATGTCGTAAATGAACATATATATATAAGGTAATGCAATTATGGGCAAAAAGTGCTACATTTTATTCGAGAAGATCTGCTATGAGTGCGGAATGATACAAATAGTGCGGAAAGCAAGGGATTGGACGAATTAAAGGCGTCTCCCTCCAGGGGTAGGCCGCGGAATGGTGTATTTAACAAATTTAATGCTCGTAATGGAGACCACCTGAGTGTTCGTCGCGGCCTTTGTCCCTCCCTGGCTATTGCATCATGAGTTCGGCAGGTTTGCCGCCGGACAGAGTTCTGTATAAAAAAAGAAAAAAATAAAAGATAAAAAGAGCGACACACTTGGGAGCCCCTGGTGTGGTCGAACCGCACTCTGGGTCTGTTGTGGTTGTGCCTCTTCCCCTATGCCCATGGTATCTCCAGGGCGTAATTATGTACGCGAAGAGTTTGTCTTACAATTGTGCGAGGGCTGGGGTTGAGGCTGCATTGCTACGCGTGCTTGGAACGTGCCAGGTGGTCTTGGTTGGTGTTGCTCCGGGCGCGTTTGGCCGTGTCCGGTCATTTAACGGCCGGACTCGAAAATTGCCTTAAAAGGCTGCTCTGTACTTCTGCCGCGAGAGCCACTGTATGTTCCTCCGTTCGGAGGGAGCGTTCCGTGTTTCAGGGCCTGGCATCTTGAGCTTAAGGTATGCATAATGCGGCACCACGTTGAATTTTGTGAACGCGGTTCGTCCGAGCAGAGCGTGATAGCCACTGCGGAACGAGAATATGTCAAAGATTAACTCCTCGCTTCGGAAATTATCTGGGGATCTGAAGACCACTTCCAGTGTGACTGAGCCTGTACAACTGGCCTCGACACCTGGTATGACGCCTTTGAAGGTTGTCTTTGTAGGTTTAATCCTTGAAGGGTCTATGCCCATCTTGCGCACTGTATCCTGGTAAAGCAGGTTCAGGCTACTGCCGCCGTCCATCAGGATTCTCGTGAGGTGAAATCCATCGACGATAGGGTCTAAAACCAATGCGGTGAATCCGCCATGGCGGATACTGGTCGGATGGTCTCTTCGATCGAAAGTGATCGGGCAAGAGGACCATGGGTTGAATTTTGGGGCGACTGGCTCCATCGCGTATACGTCCCTTAGTGCACGCTTCCGCTCCCTCTTGGGGATATGCGTTGCGTATATCATGTTTACCGTCCGAACTTGAGGGGGGAATCCCTTTTGTCCTCTGTTGTTCGGCAGCCGGGTCTCTTCCTCGTCATCGCTGTGTAGCCCCTTGTCATTCTATTTGGCGATTAATTTGCCTGCTTGCTTGAATACCCAACAATCTCTGTTGGTGTGGTTAGCTGGCTTTTTGGGGGTTCCATGTATTTGACAGGAGCGGTCGAGTATTCGGTCCAAATTGGACGGGCCCGGAGTGGTTCTCTTGAATGGCTTCTTCCGTTGACCGGGCTTGGAGCCTCGGAATCCGGTGTTGACTGCCGTATCCTCATTGCTGTCGCCGTTAATGCGGTGTTTGTTTTTGTTTCGACGCAACCTGCCATTGCGGTCCTTGGAATCCGGACTGCCAGCGTTTTTGCTGAGGTTGTTGCTGCGAGATAGCCAGCTATCCTCTCCTGCACAGAAGCGGGTCATGAGTGATGTGAGGGCTGCCATGGATTTCGGCTTTTCCTGTCCTAGGTGCCGGGCCAGCCACTCGTCGCGGATGTTATGTTTGAAGGCCGCGAGGGCCTCTGCATCCGGACAGTCGACGATTTGATTTTTCTTTTTTAAGAACCGTGTCCAGAATTGCCTGGCCGATTCGTCTGGCTGCTGGATTATGTGGCTTAGGTCATCTGCGTCCGGTGGTCGCACATACGTGCCCTGGAAGTTGTCGAGGAATGCGGCTTCCAGGTCTTCCCAGCATCCAATTGACTCTGCGGGCAGGCTGTTAAGCCAATGCCGAGCTGGTCCTTTAAGATTGAGCGGGAGATATTTGATGGCGTGAAGATCGTCGCCGCGGGCCATATGTATATGGAGTAGATAATCCTCAATCCAAACCGCGGGGTCTGTTGTGCCATCATAGGATTCGATATTAACGGGTTTAAACCCTTCAGAGATTTCATGATCCATTACTTCATCAGTGAAGCATAGTTGGTGTGCGGCGCCTCTATATTGAGCAATATCGCGACGTAGCTCGAGAGGGCGTTGTCTGCTGTATTCGGCCCGGCCGGAGTAACTGTATCTGGTGCGATGGTATTCGTCGTGGGTCTTAGGGCGCAAACATGATCCATAGATAGATCTGGATTGTCTTGCCTTGTCCTCCAGTATATCCCGCAAGTCCGGCGCGTTCCCCCGTGGCTTCATGCTTTTTGAGCGATGTCGGGGTACGGTTTTGGTGGAGGGCTTGCACGCCTCTCTGTCGCGGCCACGAGGTGGTCGGTCTGCTGTATTGTGCGCTGGTGATGCAGGTTTGTACGCTTCCTCCTCTAGTCGGGGGAGCAACTTGCGTTTTGGGTAACTTTTGGAGGGGCGTTCGAGTTCATACTCTTCGGCCGCGAGGACCTCGGTCCATCTGTCGGCCAGCAGGTCTTGATCAGCTTGAAGCTGTTGCTGCTTTTTCTTTAGGCTGTTTGTTGTGGCCATTAGCCTGCGTGTGAAACGCTCTTGTTCGATGGGATCCTCAGGCACGACGAATTCGTCGTCGTCGAGGCTTGCCTCGTCTCCGGAGGGAGGTCAGTAATTATCATCCTTGACCTCTTCGTCTGCCGCCCTCTCGTGAGGGCTTGCTTCTGCTTCCTCCTGTGCTGGATCATGCTGGAGGGGGTTGTCTTCGGCACTTTCTGGGGTGTTATTATCTCCCGTGCCGGAATCTCCATTCTTGCTGTGGTGGGATTTAGAGTGGCGCCACTGATGTCGGCGCTTGGGCTGTTTCTTTAAGGAATCGGCCTCCGTTGTTTCTTCGCCGTCCCCATCTTTTGGGGTGTCTACCATGTATATGTCATATGACGAGGTGGTCTTCCAGTGTCCTGTAGGCACTGGTTCTTGATAGTCTCCGGCATCGTCGTCCATACCGTCGATGTCTTCGGAGTCGTAGTCGAGTACGTCGGTTAGATCGTCGACGGTGGCTATGAAGTGGGTGGTGGGTGGGCTCTAAATTTCTTCGTCGTCCGCATCCCAACCCTCCTGGCCGTAGTTCGGCCAGGGCTCTCCGGATAGCGAGAGATGCTTCAGCGAATTTAAGATATCGCCGAAGGGTGAGTGCTGAAAGATGTCCGCAGTGGTGAATTCCATGATCGGCGCCCAATCGGATTCGACTGGCAGGGGCGCAGGAGGTTCGGAGTCCGGCAAAGAGTCCGGCACCTCGGAGTCATGAGCTTTATGTGGGACAAGGTAAGTGTTCGGCTCCATCGCCGTAGAGGTTGCAGCTCCCGAGGCGGTGTCCAACCATCCGTCCTCGATCTGAGCGATCGACTCCGGACTATGGGTCGGAGCAAATTCGTGTGCGGCCTCCAAGATGTTGTCCGGCGACAGAGTTAGGTCGTGCCCATCGTGACAACGCGGCACGCTCGGCTGTGTCTCAGATCCATCGAAGATCAAGTCCCCGCGGATATCGGCCGTGAAGTTTAGGCTTCCAAACCTGACCTGACGGCCAGGGGCATAGCTTTCGATCTGCTCCAGATGGCCAAGTGAGTTGGCCCGCACTGCGAAGCCGCCGAATACGAAGATCTGTCTGGGGAGAAAAGTCTCACCTAGGACTGCGTCGTTGTCGATTGAAGAGGCCATCAAGCCTATCGGTGACGACACAGAGGAACTCTCAGTGAAAGCACCAATGTCGGTGTCAAAACCGGCGGATCTCGGGTAGGGGGTCCCGAACTGTGCGTCTAGGCGGATGGTAACAGGAGACAAGGGACACGATGTTTTACCCAGGTTTGGGCCCTCTTGATGGAGGTAAAACCCTACGTCTTGCTTGATTGATATTGATATTGTGGATGTTTACAAGAGTGGATCTACCACGAGATCAAGGAGGCTAAACCCTAGAAGCTAGCCTATGGTATGATTGTAATGGTTGTTGTTGTGTCCTACGGACTAGAGCCATCCGGTTTATATAGACACCGGAGAGGGCTAGGGTTACATAGAGTCGGTTACAATGGTAGGAGATCTACATATCCGTATCGCCAAGCTTGCCCTCCATGCCAAGGAAAGTCCCATCCGGACACGGGACGAAGTCTTCAATCTTGTTTCTTCATAGTCTTGGAGTCCGGTTGATGATGATAGTCCGGCCGATGATAGTTCGGCTGATGATGGTAGTCCGGCTATCCGGACACCCCCTAATCCAGGACTCCCTCACCTGTTGTGTATAATTCCTTCAGCCCTGCATCATCAGTGATACTAGCAATGTCCTCAGATGAGGAATTAGTGATAGCAGAGGCAAGTGAAGAATTTGTAACAGTTGAAGCATTTGAACATTCAGGTGAAGAATTAGCAGATTCACATTCAATGCACTTTAAGCATGGAGGAACAAATTCTTCCTGAGAAGTGCTGATTTGTTGAGCAAGTAATGAATCACACTCCTTCTGAAGATCTTCATAACTCACTCTTAGCTTCTCAAGATCTTGCTTTCTTTGAAGAAATTCATAAGAAAGTTTCTCATGATCAGATAAAAGAGTGTTATGATGACTTTGAAGGTTATCAAACCTAGACTGAAGTCTCTGAAGGTTTTCAGTCAGGGCTTTAGTGCGATCCATTTCTTCACCCAACATATCATCACTTTTGTCTAGCATGTTTTGAACCTTTTCAAAAGCCCTTTGTTGTTTTACAACAATCTTTGCAAGTTTAGAGTAGCTGGGCTTGAGACTCTCATCAGATTCATTTTCACTAGATTCAGAGGAGGTGTATTTGAGTACCTTTGCACCTTTTGCCATGAAGCAATAGGTGGGAGCGTAGTCATCATTGTCTTCATCAGGCTTGTCGGTGGGGTCAGTTTCTTCAGTGTTGAAGATGGACTTGCTAACAAAAGCAGTAGCGAAGGCCAGACTCGCCACACCAGATTTGGATTCTTCAGATGCCTCCTCTTCCTCATTTTCCTCAGATTCAGCTTCAGAGTCCATTTCCTTGCCAATGAATGCCCGAGCCTTCTTGGAGCCGCTCTTCTTGTGAGATGAAGACTTTGAGGATTTTGATGACGAAGATTTTGACGATTTCTTCTTCTTCTTCGCATCATCAGAACTGTAATCCTTGTATTTCTTCTTCTTCAATTCCTATTCCCACTGAGGACAATCTTGAATATAATGACCAGGTTTCTTGCATTTGTGGCACAGCCTTCTCTTATAGTCACTTGATGAGGAATCACTGCTTCTTGAGGATTTTCCAAAGCGACCTCGTTGTGAGAACTTCTGGAATTTCTTCACGAGCAGTGCTAGCTCCTGGCTCAGTTCTTCAGGATCACCAAGGCTACTACCAGAGTCCTCGCATTCAGATTCAGACACAACCTTGGCCTTCAAGGCACGTGGTTTGCCATAGCTCAAACCATAGAGATCTCTCTTTTCAGCAAGCTGGAACTCATGAGTATTTAGCCTTTCGAGGATATCGACAGGATCAAGAGACTTGTAGTCAGCCCGTTCTTGTATCATCAGACCCAGAGTATCAAATGAGGAATCAAACGATCTCAACAGTTTCTTCACCACCTCATGGTCAGTGATGTCAGTGGCACCGAGGGCTTGAAGCTCATTTGAGATGTCAGTGAGGCGATCAAAGGTTTGTTGGACATTTTCATTGTCGAGTCTTTTGAAGCGGTTGAAGAGATTCCAAAGAACATCAACTCAAGAGTCACGCTGAGTTGAGACTCCTTCATTTACTTTGGACAACCTATCCCAGATAAGCTTAGCAGTTTCCAAAGCACTCACTCTTCCATACTGTCCTTTACTCAGATGGCCACATATGATATTCTTCGCTTGAGAATCGAGTTGCTTGAATCTCTTCACATCGGTAGCGTTCAGTGAGGGTGAAACAGAGGGAACACCATTTTCCACAACATACCAGAGATCGTTGTCAATTGCCTCGAGATGCATTCGCATCTTGTTTTTTCCAGTAGGGGTAGTCCGTCCCATCAAAGGTAGGACACCCAGCCGAGACCTTGATCATACCTGCGGTCGACATAACTAAAACTCCAGGCGGTTAAACCAAAATCACACAGAACAAGGGAGTACCTTGCTCTGATACCAATTGAAAGTGCGTTATATCGACTAGAGGGGGGGGGGTGAATAGGCGATTTTTATGAATTCTTCACTGAGGAATTTGCCGGTGAGGAAATTCCTTAGCGAAGAACTATTAGCAGCGGAATAAGTACTCAGAAGTAAGCATAGCAGAATACACGCATGGTCATCATGATGAAATGAAGACTAGCACAGAGTATAGAAAGCGTAATCACAGGATAACACAAGATGAAGACAAACAGACTGAAGAAATTGAACTGAGGAAATTGAGAAAGTCTTCAGTCAAAGTCTTCAAACACAGTATGAACGAACACTCAACACAGTAATGAGGAAATGAAAGGGTTGAGGAAATAGAACCAGTTAGGTTGGTGAAGACAATGATTTGGTAGACTAGTTCCAACTGCTGTCTCAGTTGTACGTCTGGTTGGAGCGGCTGAGTATTTAAACTCGAGGACACATAGTCTCGGACACCCAGTCGCTGAGCATGCAGCTCAGGACACCCAGTCCTCACCGTATTCTCCTTGAACTAAGGTCACGCAGACCTCGTCCAATCACTCGTGGTAAGTCTTTAGGCGACTTCCAAACCTTCATAGAATTGGTCACTCGGCGATCCACAATTCCTCTTGGATGCTCTAGACCTTGACGCCTAACCGTCTGGAAGAAGCACAGTCTTCAAAGGTAACAAGCGTCGAATCCACGCAGGATCAATTTCTTCAGTGATGCTCAATCACTTTGGGTTTGTAGGTGTTTGGGTTTGGGATTTTCCTCACTTGATGATTTTCGCTCAAAGTCCTCGGAGGATGGGTTGCTCTCAAATGACAAGTGTCAAGTTCTCTCGGAGCAGCCAACCAGCTAGTGGTTGTAGGGGGCGGCTATTTATAGCCTAGGGAGCAGCCCGACATGATAAGACATAAATGCCCCTCAATGATATGACCGTTAGGTGGATAAGATATTTTGGGACAGCTGGCGCGCAGCACAGCAACGGTCGGAAATTTGACTTTCAAATTCCTCAGGGCTATCATGTTCCTCACTGTGTAGGTAATTCGCACTGGCGAATTCCTAACTCCTCAGTCAGAACAAATTCATCAGCGACCAGAAGAACTTCGTCTCTGTCACTGAAGAAAGTGACTGAACCGTATGAGATTTCCAAAGGCTTCACTCGAAGGGATTGGTAGGTGTAGGATTTTGAGTTGAGCATCACATGGAAATTTTTCCTTAGTATTTCCTCGACCCCCTTTAACAGTACGGTGTTTCCTATGACTCAAGAAGGAGAAAATGAAACTACGAAAACAAAAGTCTTCACGCTTCATGTTCCACAAATGAATACCAAGTCTTCAAGGTCACACCAATTTCTTCACTTTCAAAGTCTTTAGAAAGTCTTCAGAATATCAAAGTCTTCAGTTGAAGAACTTCATTTTTAGGGGTCGACTTTCTCTGTAAATATCAAACTCCTCATAGACTTATAGACCTGTGTACACTCACAAACGCATTAGTCCCTTAACCTATAAGTCTTCAATACACCAAAATTACTAAGGGGCACTAGATGCACTTACAATACCCTCTTTCCTAGGGTTTCTGTTGAGGATCTGCTTTTTGAGCACATCACAAAGAATCTGATGCCCTTTTAGGCTTTTGTACATGCCTGTTGTGTACAATTCCTTCAGCCCTGCATCATTAGTAGTACTAGCAATGTCCTCAAATGAGGAATTAGTGATAGCAGAGACATGCGAAGAATTTGTAACATTTGAAGCATTTGAACATTCAGGTGAAGAATTAGCAGATTCACGTTCAATGCACTTAAGACATGGAGGAACAAATTCTTCCTGAGTAGCGCTGATTTGTTGAGCAAGTAATGAATCATGATCCTTCTGAAGATCTTCATAGCACACTCTTAGCTTCTCAAGATCTTGCTTTCTTTGAAGAAATTCATAGGAAAGCTTCTCATGATCAGATGAGAGAGTGTTATGACGACTTTGAAGGTTGTCAAACTTAGAATGAAGTCTCTGAAGATTTTCAGTTAAGTCTTTAGTGCGGTCCATTTCATCACCCAACATATCATCACTTTTGTCAAGCATGTTTTGAAGCTTTTCAATAGCCTGTTGTTGTTTCACAGCAATCTTAGCAAGTTTAGAGTAGCTAGGCTTAAGATTTTCATCAGATTCATCCTCACTTGATTCAGAGGAGGGGTATTTAGTTACCTTGGCACCCTTTGCCATGAAGCAATAGGTGGGAGCGTAGTCATCATTGCCTTCATCAGCATTGTTGGTGTTGCCATTTTCTTCAGCGTTGAAGATAGACTTGCTGACAAATGCAGTAGCAAGAGCTAGACTTGCCACACCAGACTCAGACTCCTCGGATGCCTCCTCTTCCTCATGATCCTCAGATTCAGCCTCAGAATCCATTTCCTTGCCAATGAATGCCCGAGCCTTCTTGGAGCTGCTCTTCTTGTGAGATGAAGACTTCGAGGATTTTGATGATGAAGACTTTGAAGATTTCTTATTCTTATTGGCATCATCAGAACTGTAATCCTTATATTTCTTCTTCTTCAGTTCCTTGTCCCACTGAGGACAATCTTGAATGTAGTGACCAGGCTTCTTGCATTTGTGCCACAGCCTTTTCTTGTAGTCATTGGATGAGGAATCGTTGCTCCTAGAGGATTTTCCAAAGCGACCACGTCTTGAGAACTTCTGAAATTTCTTCATGAGCAGTGCTAGTTCCTGGCTCAGTTCTTCAGGATCACCAAGGCTGCTGGTAGAGTCTTCTTCCTCAGACTCAGAGACTGCCTTGGCCTTCAGAGCACGTGGTTTGCTATATCTCGGACCATAGAGATCTCTCTTCTCAGCAATATGGAACTCAGGAGTATTTAGCCTCTCGAGGATATCAGGGGGATCAAGTGACTTGTAATCAGCACACTCTTGGATCATCAGTGCCAGAGTGTCAAATGAAGAATCGAGCAATCTCAGCAATTTCTTCACCACCTCATGGTCGGTGATGTCAGTGGCGCCAAGCACTTGAAGCTCATTTGAGATATCAGTGAGGCGATCGAAGGTTTGCTGAACATTTTCATTGTTGAGTCTTTTGAAGCGGTTGAAGGGATTGTGAAGAATGTCAACATGAGGGTCACGTTGAGTTGAGACTCCTTCGTTTACTTTGGAGAGCCTATCCCAGATGAGTTTAGTAATTTCCAAAGCACTCACTCTACCATACTGCCCTTTACTCAGATGGCCACATATGATATTCTTCGCTTGAGAATCGAGTTGCTTGAATCTCTTCACATCAGCAGCATTCAGAGAAGGTGTGACTAAGGGAACACCATTTTCCACAACGTACCAGAGATCGTTGTCAATTGCTTCAAGATGCATTCACATCTTATTCTTCCAGTAGGGGTAGTCCATGCCATCCAAGGTAGGACACCCAACAGAGACCTTGATCATACCTGCGGTCAACATAACTAGAACTCCATGTGGTTAAACCAAAATCACACAGAACAAGGGAGTACCTTGCTCTGATACTAATAGAAAGTGTGTTATATCGACTAGAGGGGGTGAATAGGCGATTTTTATGAATTCTTCACTGAGGAATTTGCTGGTGAGGAAATTCCTAAATGAAGAACTACTTGCAGCGGAATAAGTACTCAGAAGGGAACATAACAAAACACACACATAGTCATCATGATGAAATCAAGACAAGCACAGAGTACAGAAAGCGTAAACACATGATAACCCAAGGAAGAAAACAATCAGACTGAAGAAATAGAACTGAGGATATTGAGAAAGTCTTCAGTCAAAGTCTTCAAATAGATATGAACAGGCACACAACAACATACATGAGGAATTTAAAGAGTTGAAGAAATAGAACCAGTGAGCTCGCTGAAGACAATGATTTGGTAGACCAGTTCCAACTGTTGTCTCAGTTGTACATCTGGTTGGAGCGGCTGAGTATTTAAACTCGAGGACACCCAGTCCCGGACACACAGTCCTTGCCGTATTCTCCTTGAGCTAAGGTCACACAGACCTCACCCAATCACTCGTGGTAAGTCTTCAGGTGACTTCCGAACCTTCACAAACTCGGTCACTCGGCAATCCACAATTCCTCTTGGATGCTCTAGACCTTGATGCCTAACCGTCTGGAAGAAGCACAGTCTTCAAAGGAAACAAGCATCGGATCCACGCAGGATCAATCTCTTCAGTGATGCTCAATCACTTGGGGTTTTGTAGGTTTGGGTTTGGGATTTCCTCACTTGATGATTTTTGCTGAAAGTCCTCGGAGGATGGGTTGCTCACAAATGACAAGTGTCAGTTTCTCTCGGAGTAGCCAACCAGCTAGTGGTTGAAGGGGGCGGCTATTTATAGCCTAGGGAGCAGCCCTACATGATCAGACATAAATGCCCTTGTCTGATATGACCGTTAGGTGGGTAGATATTTTGGGACAGCTGGTGCATAGCACAACAATGATCAGAATATTTGATGTTCGAATTCTTCAGGGCTATCATGTTCCTCACTTGGTAGGCAATTCGCACTGGCGAATTCCTAACTCTTTAGTGAGAACAAATTCCTCAGAGAGCAGAAGAACTTCGTCTCTGTCACTGAAGAATATGGCTGAACTGTGCGAGATTTCCAATGGCTTCACTCGAAAGGATTGGTAGGTGTAGGATATTGAGTTGAGCGTCACATGGAAATTTTTCCTTAGTATTTCCTCGACCCCCTTTAACAGTATGGTGTTTCCTATGACTCAAGAAAGAGAAAATGAAACAGTAAAAATAAAAGTCTTCACGCTTCATGTTCCTCAAATGAATACCAAGTCTTCAAGGTCACACCAATTTCTTCACTTTCAAAATCTTCAGAAAGTCTTCAGAAATCCAAAGTCTTCAGTCGAAGAACTTCATTTTTAGGGGTCGACTTTCTCTGTAAATATCAAACTCCTCATAGAATTATAGACCTGTGTACACTCACAAACGCATCAGTCTCTTAACCTATAAGTCTTCAATACACCAAAATCACTAAGGGGCACTAGATGCACTTACATCGGGCCCTCTCGATGGAGGTAATACCCTACTTCCTACTTGATTGATCTTGATGATATGAGTATTACAAGAGTTGATCTACCACGAGATCGTAGAGGCTAAACCCTAAGAGCTAGCCTATGATTATGATTGTTCTTGTCCAACGGACTAAACCCTCCGGTTTATATAGACACCGGAGGAGGCTAGGGTTACATAGAGTCGGTTTACCGAGAAGGAGATCTAACATCCGAATCGCCAAGCTTGCCTTCCACGCAAAGGAGAGTCCCATCCGGACACGGGACAAAGTCTTGAATCTTGTATCTTCATAATCCAACAGTTCGACCAAAGTATAAAGTCCGGCCGTCCGGATAACCCCTTATCCAGGACTCCCTCAGTAGCCCCCGAACCAGGCTTTAATGACGATGAGTCCGGCGCGCAGATTGTCTTCGGCATTGCAAGGTGGGTTCTTCTCTGAATCCAAAGTACCTATTGTAGTGAACAGTGTCTGGCCTCCCATCAATGGTGTACTCCTCGGCTTCTGTGCTCCAATAATGGTCATCTCCACGTGTCGAGTGAATACGAGGAGCCGGATCATTTTTACATTCGCAACCCTGACCCTGTAAGTGAACCATCTATTTGTAGAGACGGGGATCCTCAGATCCAAATCTCACCTTCTTCCCTCCAGCAAGCATTCAGAGCGCATCCGGAAAAACCATCCCATCATGGCCGGTCGCCGCATCTCCTCTTCTCGCCCCCTAAGCTCTAAGATAGGTGATTGGGAGAAGTGTTCTGTCCCCCACAACCGTTTAGTAGAGTTGCAGACTCAAGGGTTTCTTCCACCTGCATACATGGTCCCCGTCCGAGCCGGACTAGCCACCTATAATGGCTGGGCGCAAGCGGAGAGATCTCCTAACCCATCTCAGGGGGAGCGGGTATGCCTCATCCCATATTTGCTAAGAGGCATCGGGTTTCCAATCCTCACATTCCTCCGTGGGCTCCTGGAGTTCAATGGCCTCCAGCTGCATAACTTTACCCCCGCCTCCATGCTGCACATCGCAGGATATGTTGCCCTCTGTGAGTTGTTCCTAGGCTGCAAGGCTCACTTCAAGTTATGGAAGAGGCTATTCTGCCTCGTCCCTTGTAATCAGGGGGATCTATATATCAAGTGGGCGGAGCCGAAATATGGCACGTCGCCCAGGCCGGATACCTGTCCGGCACTCCAAAGAAGGCATCTGAAGACTGGCCCTTGGAGTGGTTTTATGTAGATGACGTTCCCCTTCCGGACCCAATCCGGACGGGCCTTCCTGAGTTTAATAACGCTCCGCTGAAGAAACGTGAAAGCTGGCGCCCTTCGAGCCCGTAGGTGGAAGATGACAAAGAAGTCCACTTCCTGATGGGCAGGATAAAGACATTAGCCAAATCAGGATTGACAATAACCGAAGTTATGTCAATATGCATAATGCGGAGGGTGCAGCTACTTCAATATCAGGGGAAGCCCATGTGGCACTTCAACGGGGAAGACGATGCCACCCGCTGCGGTCGTAAAGGTCCGGACTCCGCCACTGCTCTGGCGAGAATACTGTCTGATTTATATAATGGAGAAGAGGAGTTCCTCCATATTAAACTGCGGGATGGATTTTCCATGTACAACTCCCCAAGCTGGGTAAGCCGTTACTCTTTACTCAACTCTATCCATTCTTTCATCGTTCATCGCAATCATTTACTCTTCTGCTTTCTAAGCAGGAACTGAGGAAGGCCGTGAAAGAGTTCTACAACCCCTCTCCGCAGCCAAAGGATCCCGGTTGGGCCCTCGACCACGGACTTGAAGAAGATCCGGATATACCTGTGGAGCTTGTCGACGGGACATTTTATCAGGCAAGCTGTGACGGCACCTTGGTGGCCATTATCGCCGATTATCCCGGACTGCTCCTGGCGTCACGTGTAAGCAAAGCTAAAGCCCTAACCTCCAAAGAGGATTCCTCCTTTGTACCATACCTTATGCACAGATATCAAATTTTTATAGAGACGGCCATTGGAATGTGGCGCCGAGCCCCTAGGAGATCATCAGCAAAGGGCATCCGGGCCAAGCAGGCTCAAGAGGAAGGCGGTCAGGGTCGAAACACTGTTGCAAAGGTATAATTAAAATCTGCTCTGTGATTATCATTTCTGAAATGTAACAACGTCCATCGTGTTCTGGCAGAAAGAGTAGTCGTCGGACTATATCCGGAGATCCCGCCGGCCACGCCTCCACCAGCCGGATTCCAGAACCCGTCTCAAGAGAGGAGGCTAATGTGAGGATGACGCCGAATTGCCCTCCGACAAAGGACACGGATAGGCTCTCCGCCACAAATTCCGAAGTAGAGAGCGCCATGAATCACCGGTGCCGACGGGCCGTACTCCGCAATGGTATCTTTTCCGAAGAGGCATTCAATGCCTTCAATTCGGGAGACACATATATCCGAGATGCCTAAGATGGACTTGCCCGAGCGACGGACCAGTATGCAAAGGATATACGGGTAAGAAAATTTGATACGCATGTATATCAGTAGCCCCTGAGACTTGAAATAGTTGGAACACCCGATTTAAGGATCATTGTATGCACGGGTTCTTGTAGAGAAGAATACCCATTTAACTCAAGAGCTAGAGGAGTGCAAGACCCAGCTGAGGTCCGTAGTTTCCAAACTAGAGGAATCCCCGAATGCCTCATCTGGTAATACTTGTCTCAATAGAGAAAATTTAAGGACGTATACCATTTAGTATACAGCTTGCTTTATAAGTCTAATAGAAGATTCTGTAGACAATCCCAGAGAGAATCCCGAGATCGAAAAAGATAGTGAGTCACATCTCCAAAGACACCTAAAGGCTGGCGAGCATGTTCTTACGCAGGTTAGGCAGGAGAAAAACACTCTCCAAGACGCCAATGTGCGATTGGGCGTCGAATTGTCAGATGTTCGAGCTCAGCCTGTGGACTCTGTGAAGGAGAACCAGAGGCTTCGACGTGGCATTTATAGTAAGTGCTTAAACGAACTGTAGTACACTTCGGTGAGGAAGCGTGCTGACATGATTATGTCTGTAGGTGTGCTGACAGGCCATCCCGAAGAGGAGATGCCCGGATCCGCAGGTGATATGCTGCAAGATCTCTTGCAACTGCACGAACAAGCTCGGCAGGCGATGCGGGGTATTGCCTAGGCCCTATGGCCATCCGCTTCCTTGCCAAGGGGCATGGGAGAGCTTGTGGAGATGCTCAAAGGAGCACGGTGGCGCTTCTGATTATGGAAGATATCAGCTTGCCGACAAGGTGCAAGGGAAGCCTGGGCCATGGTGAAGACGCGATACACCAAGGCTGACCCGAACCATATGGCCGAAGTCGGACCGGTGGGGCCACATGGGCAAGAGATTCCGTAAGTCTAGTGTATGACCAAGTAGCGTTAGCCGCAAAGTACTCCCAACAGGATTGTAGACTAGATAGCTTGTTGGATGGTATAGAGGAAGAATATAGCCAGTCCAAGTGACTATGTAATTCAATGGACATATGTAGTCCCTAGCTGGATTGAAAATCATTTGTCATGGCGGACCTTTTTGCTTCAGCCCTCGGACCCGACAGTCCGGGGTGTATCCGAATACCCTCTCAGTTATGTAAAACCGGGGTATGCATGGAAACCAGGCGTAGGGGTCATAAGTGCTTGAACAGACAAGTACCCAACTAGTTATGTTATATTACATGGATTGTAAGAAACATCTTCCAAAGAGAATAGTTCCATTAGGGGTTCCTTTCCCTGGGTACGCATGCATCAATGTGCATGTCCGAACTACGAACAGAAGCGCAGGAAACAAAACATCTGGGTATTCACGTTGTAATAAAGGAAAAACATCTTTTGTTCACCGACCGAATATTCCCTTAAGAACGCTAGCTTTCGGCTTCACCCAGTATGAGGTACACATCCGGCTGAACCGGCAGTAACAACCGCAGAGGTGCTCCCCTTATGCCCAAGCCGAATTAACGGGAACGTAGGGCATAAACACAAGAGCCAGGCAACCCAGCATGGCCAAATCTTAAGTCATATTGATGCATATAATGGTGAAGAAAAGGCACATATGAAAAAACGACGCATATGTGGTAGGCAGAAAGCCATAAAAGGATTTATATTTAGCTTCCGTATAGGAAGCCCCTAGGTATGGTAAGCACACATAGTGCGGCCGGAGCAAGCAAGCATCCGCATGGTATTTAAGACTTTGTGTGTAGAAGTTAAAGAGGGCGAGAAAGGAAAAAGGAGAACATAATTGAAAGAACGGAGGTAAGGAGACAAACACTGAGTTCGGCACTAGGCGTAGAATCTCTAGAGTCTGGCTGCATTCCATGGGTTTGGCTTGAGTCTGTTATCGGATGCATTGCACAGACGGTACGCTCCTCCGGTGAGAACTTTATCAATGATGAAGGGACCCTCGCACTTGGGTTTGAGCTTGTCCTTCTTCTTCTCCGGTAGGCGTAGAACGACTTTGCCAACGTTATAAGTTTGGGCCCGTACTTCTTTGCTTTGATATCTTCGAGCCTGCTGCTGATAGAATGCGGAACGGGCTTTTGCAATGTCACGCTCCTCCTCCAGGGCATCTAAGTTGTCCTGCCGATCTAGCTCGGCTTCCTTCTCTTCGTACATGCACACGCAAGGTGAGTCATGGATTATGTCGCAGGGTAGTACTTCTTCTGCGTTGTACACCATAAAGAATGGTGTGTATCCGGTGGCATGATTCGGCATGGTCCGCAGCCCCCAGAGTACAGAATCAAGCTCCTCGACTCAGTGCGTGTTCGATTCCTTCAAGGATCACACTAGTCTAGGTTTGATGCCGCTCATAATGAGACCATTTGCACGTTCAACTGGACCGTTTGTGTGGGGATGATAGACAGAGGCATAATCGAGCTTAATGCCCATGTTGCCGCACCAAGTTTTCACTCCATCGACTATGAAGTTTGAGCCATTGTCAGTGATGATGCTGTGGGGGACGCCGTAACGGTGTACAACCCCGGATATGAAGTCTATCACTGGTTCGAATTCGGCCGTTTTAACTGGTTTGGCTTCTATCCATTTGGTGAACTTGTCCACCATGACCAATAAGTATTTTTTCTTATGGCTTCCCCCTTTAAGAGGTCCGTCCATATCCAGCCCCCAGACCATAAAGGGCCAAGTTATGGGGATTGTTTGGAGAGCGGTAGGGGGCATATGGCTCTGATTGGCGAAGAGCTGGCAACCGACGCAATGTTGGACAAGGTCCTGTGCAGCTGCCCCGGCTGTCAGCCAGTAAAAACTCGTACGGAAGGCCTTGCTGACAAGTGCCCGAGCTGCAGCGTGGTGCCCGCCGAGTCCGGCATGGATTTCAGCCAAGAGCTGCCGCCCTTCCTCTTCGGAGATGCATCTTTGGAGCACTCCAGTGGCACTTTTCTTATAGAGCTCTCCCTCATGGACTTTGTATGCCTTGGAATGCCACGCAATACAGCGTGCCTCATTTTGGTCCTCGGCGAGCTCTTGCCTATTTAGGTAGGCCAAGAAGGGCTCAGTCCACGGGGCAATGACAGCCATGATTTCATGGGCCGAAGGTGTTATTTCGGTGGCAGAACCCCCGATTATGTCACATGGTTCGGACTCTAGGGTTGTGTTCGGGGCCGGACTGGTGTTGCCAATCTCCCCTTCCCATACCACGGATGGCTTGAACAACCTTTCCAAGAAGATATTAGGTGGGACAGGGTCGCGTTTAGCGCTGATGCGGGCGAGGATATCCGCCGCTTGATTGTTTTCTCATACCACATGGTGGAATTCGAGTCCCTCGAACCGAGCTGACATTTTGAGAACGACAATATGATAGGCTGTCATTTTTGGATCCTTGGCATCAAAGTCTCCATTTATTTGCGATATTGCAAGGTTCGAGTCCCCGCGCACTTCTAGGCGTTGAATGCCCATAGAGACTGCCATCCGAAGACCATGTAACAGTGCGTCGTATTCGGCTGCATTGTTGGACTCTGTGTATAATATTTGGAGTACGTATTGGACCGTGTCTCCGGTGGGGGATGTCAAGAGTACAGCCACTCCCAATCTGGCCAGCATTTTAGAGCCGTCGAAGTGCATGATCCAATTGGAGTACGCGCCGTACTCTTTATGGAGTTCAGCTTTTGTCCATTCGGAGACAAAGTCAGCAATGACTTGCGACTTAATGGCCCGCCATGGTTTGTATGTTATGTCGAACGGAAGGAGCTCGATAGCCCATTTAGCAATCCGGCCCGTGGCGTCGCGGTTATTTATTATGTCATTGAGTGGTACTTCGGAGGCCACCATAATCGAACACTCTTGGAAGTAGTGTTGTAGCTTCCGGGATGCCATGAAGACCGGGTATGCTATCTTTTGATAGTGTAGGTATCGGGATTTGCATGAAGTGAGGACAGTGGACACGTAATATACCAGCTTTTGGAGTGGGAACTTGTGTCCGTCTGCTTCCCGTTCGACGATGAGCACTACGCTTACAACCTGGTGTGTTGCAGCTATGTATAATAGCATAGGTTCACTAGTATTTGGCGCGGTCAGGACTAGATTGCTGTCCAATAGGGCTTTTATTTCTTCCAGTCCGGCCGTGGCCGCATCCGTCCACTCGAAGTGTTCGGTGTGCCGAAGAAGGTGATAAAGAGGTAGTGCCTTTTCTCCTAATCGAGATATAAAGCGGCTTAAGGCAGCCACACATCTAGTTAGTTTCTGGATCTGCTTGAGGTCTGTTGGGATAGCCAACTGTGACAGAGCTCGGATTTTTGCCGGATTTTCTTCGATTCCTCTATTGGAAATGATGAAGCCGAGCAATTTCCCGGAGGGTACACCGAAGACACATTTTTCCGGGTTGAGCTTGATGTCGTATGTTCGGAGGTTGTCGAACGTTAGTCTCAAGTCATCTATTAGAGTTTCAATGTGTCTTGTTTTGATAACCATGTCATCCACGTATGCCTCCACTGTTTTGCCGATTTGCTTCTCCAGGCATGTCTAAATCAAGCGTTGATAGGTTGCGCGGGCTTTTTTGAGCCCGAAAGGCATAGTGTTGAAATATAAGGGGCCATATGGCGTTATGAAGGCCGTTGCAGCTTGGTCAGATTCCGCCATCTTTATCTGATGGTATCCGGAGTATGCGTCGAGGAAACACAGTGAGTCGTGTCCTATGGTGGCGTCGATGATTTGGTCAATGCAAGGGAGGGGGAACAGATCCTTGGGGCAAGCCTTATTGAGATCCTTGAAATCGACACATAGGCACCATGATTTGTCCTTTTTTGGTACCATTACCAGGTTTGCTAGCCAATCCGGATGTTTTATATCTCTGATGAATCCGGCCTCAAGTAGCTTGGCTAGCTCTTCTCCCATGGCTTGCCTCTTAGGCTCTGAGAAGCGCCTAAGAGTCTGCTTGACTGGCTTGTATTCTTTATGTATATTGAGGCTGTGTTCAGCTAGCCTGCGTGGGATGCCTGGCATGTCTGACAGATGACAAGCGAAGATGTCCCAATTCTCACGTAGGAAATCTCGTAGTGCGGCTTCCATTGTGGGGTTCAACTATGTCCCAATGGCACATGTCTTTGCGGGGTCTGTTGGGTGGACGTGGAATTTGACTATCTCGTCTGCGGGCTTGAAAGAGGTGGACTTGGGTAGCTTGTCGAGTATCACGTCATCTCTGTCCACTGTGGCGTGCAGCGTTGTTAGTTCTTCAGCTGCGAGGGCTTCTGATAATGCCTCCAGGGCTAGTGCGGCAGTTTTATTTTCGGTGCGGAGTGCGATGTCCGGGTCACTAGCTAGAGTGATGATTCCATTGGGTCCGGGCATCTTGAGCTTCATGTACCCGTAATGGGGTATAGCTTGAAAACTCGTGAATGCGTCCCGCCCTAAGAGGGCGTGGTATCCGCTGCTGAATGGGTCCACTTGGAACGTGATTTCTTTGGACCTGTAATTCTCCGGCATGCCAAATACCACATCCAGTGTGATTTTTCCCGCACACCGTGCCTCCCAACTCGGGATGATTCTTCTGAAGGTCGTGCTGCTTCGCTCGATGCGGCTCTTGTCAATTTACATCTTGTTGAGGGTTTCCTCGTAGATGAGGTTTAATCCGCTTCCGCCGTCTATGAGCACTTTAGTGAGCCGAAAGCCGTCCACGATTGGACTAAGGACCAAGGCGGCTGGTGCCCGGACTGTTCGGAATTGTGGTTCGTCACTGGCATTGAAAGTTATGGCCGTCTCGTTCCATGATTTATTGTTGCCACGTGGCAAACTTCGGCGAGACTGCATTGAGCTTGCTTGCGCCTATTATTTGAGGCGAAAGTCTCGAAGACTGTCAATACCGCATTGTTATTTCCGGCGGGATGTTGCTCTGTTGTATGGTTTATGAGGAGATCCTCGCTGCTCCGTGCTACCTGCCGGAGTATCCAACATTCTCTAAGGCTATGTGTTGGTGTGGTATCCGGTGAGCCGTGAATTTTGCATGGCCCGTTGAGCCATTCCTCCAATACGGTTCCACGCCTTGCATTGGGCTTTGGTTTTTTGGTAAATGAATCGGGTAACTTACGAGAGTTTACCCTTTTAGTTCGGACGAAGGGTTTAGTGAGAGCCGGATTATCCCAGAAGTTTGTTTGGGTTTTCCAGGCGCTTTCCATCGTGCGGTACTTCTGCACTATGTCACAGCGACTTATAGCATTGAGGATCCATTTGTCCGTGCAATTTTTGCAAAAGAGGGAGACTGTGTCTTCCTCACGACAGTCCTTTACCTTGTTTATCACAAGGAGGAATCTGGCCCAGTAATGATGTACTGTCTCTTGGGGCTCTTGTCTGATATGTGAAAGATTGAATAAATCTGGGTGGGTGGGTGGATTTAAATCCGAATCCAGACCCAATCTGAGACGCAGGGGCAAAGAAGCTTCCGAGCTTAGCGGCTCGGGCTCCGGGATGTTGCCCAATTTCTTTGGCCCGCCGCCCGATTCTAAATTTGGGGTTTGGGTCATGTCCTCCCGCGAGCGGGTGTCCGGCTCAGAGAGCTCCGAAATCCGGACATAGTTTGTCCTTAAAATAGAGGGAGAGTTCGTATGATACTCTTCCACTACGCTATCTCATGGGTGACCGGCGAAGAGTAAATCTCCCTTTGGTCGGGTTTAAGCCTGATCCGGTCATAGCCCGTAGCGACGCCCAGAGCGGTGATGCGATCCAAGAGCTCATTTAGGGAGGAGAGCTCCATTGGGTCCATCTGTTCGGCGAGTTCCGAATCGACGTGGAGGCTGTTTTTGATGACCTGAGAAGTCCTCGTCGGCGTGACAACCGATCAGGCGGTCATGACGAAGCCGCCCAGCCGGAGAGTTTGTCCTAAATCCAGGGCTCCCCCAAAGGTGATGTTGTCCTTGACAACGAGACAAGCCATCCAGCCTTATCGCGATGACACAGTGGAACTCTCAATTAAAGCACCAATGTCGGTGTCAAAACCGGCGGATCTCGGGTAAGCGGTCCCGAACTGTGCGTCTAAGGCTAATGGTAACAGGAGGCAGGGGACACGATGTTTACCCAGGTTCGGGCCCTCTCGATGGAGGTAATACCCTACTTCCTGCTTGATTGATCTTGATGATATGAGTATTACAAGAGTTGATCTACCACGCGATCGTAGAGGCTAAACCCTAAGAGCTAGCCTATGATTATGATTGTTCTTGTCCTACGTACTAAACCCTCCGGTTTATATAGACATCGGAGTAGGCTAGGGTTACATAGAGTCGGTTTACAGAGAAGGATATCTAACATCCGAATCGCCAAGCTTGCCTTCCACGCAAAGGAGAGTCCCATCCGGACACAGAACGAAGTCTTGAATCTTGTATCTTCATAATCCAACAGCCCGGCCAAAGTATATAGTCCGGCCGTCCGGATACCCCCTTATCTAGGACTCCCTCAGCGCCCCGGCCTTTTTTCACCAGAGAAGAAAAGGGAAGGGGCAAGATAGAAGGAAGGGGGGGCGAACTGAAGGAAATATGCCCTAGAGGCAATAATAAAATTGGTATTTTATATGTCTTTATTCATGATAAATGTTTATTATTCATGCTAGAATTGTATTAATCGGAAACTTGATACATGTGTGAATACATAGACAAAACATCGTGTTCCTAGTATGCCTCTACTAGACTAGCTCGTTAATCAAAGATGGTTAAGTTCCTAGCCATGGACATGTGTTGTCATTTGATGAATGGGATCACATCATTAGTGGAATGATGTGATGGACAAGACCCACCCGTTAGCATAGCATAATGATCATTCAGTTTTATTTCTACTGCTTTCTTCATGTCAAATACATATTCATCCGACTATGAGATAATGCAACTCCCGGACACCTGAGGAATACCTTGTGTGCTATCAAACATCACAATGTAACTGGGTGATTATAAAGATGCTCTACAGGTATCTCCGAAGCCATGCGTGGATCACATCACCAACACCATCACCACGCCGTCGTGCTGACGAAATGCATCGACTCCTTCGTGCCTCTACTGGATCAAGAGTTCGAGGGACGTCATTGAGATGAACATGTGCAGAACTCGGAGGTGCCGTATGTTTGGTACTTGATCAGTTGATTCGAGAAGATGTTCGAATACATCAACCGCGTTAATGCCATAGGGGGGTGCGCCACCCCTTTTGGGCTGGTGTGATCCCCTCTTATGGCCCATATCTTCCTCCTGGGGTTTCCGATAACCCCTCCGGTACTCCCAATCGGCCTCCTGCCATAGGGGGATGCGCCACCCCTTTTGGGCTGGTGTGATCCCCTCTTATGGCCCATATCTTCCTCCCGGGGTTTCCGATAACCCCTCCGGTACTCCAATAAATATCCATACACTCCGGAACAGTTCCAGTGTCTGAATACCATCGTCCTATATATCAATCTTTACCTATCGACCATTTAGAGACTCCTATTCATGTCCGTGATCTCATCCGGGACTCCAAACAACATTCGATCACGAAATCACATAACTCATATAATACTATATCGTCCTCGAACGTTAAGCGTGCGGACCCTACGGGTTCGAGAACTATGTAGACATGACCGAGACACCTCTCCGGTCAATAACCAATAGCGGTACCTAGATGCTCATGTTGGCTCTCACATATTCTACAAAGATCTTTATCGGTCGAACCGTTATGACAACATACGTAATTCCCTTTGTCCATCGGTATGTTACTTGCCCGATATTCGATCGTCGGTATATTCATACCTAGTTCAATCTCATTGCCGGCAAGTGTATTTACTCGTTCATGATAATTATTATATTTCCTTGTTCATGATAATTGTCTATTATTCATGCTATAATTGTGTTATCCGGAAATCGTAATACATGTGTGAAGACATAGACCACAACATGTCCCTAGTGAGCCTCTAGTTGACTAGCTCGTTGATCAACAGATAGTCATGGTTTCCTGACTATGGACATTGGATGTCATTGATAATGTGATCACATCATTAGGAGAATGATGCGATGGACAAGACCCAATCCTAAGCATAACACAAGATCGTGTAGTTTGTTTGCTAGAGCTTTTGCAATGTCAAGTATCATTTCCTTAGACCATGAGATCGTGTAACTCCCGGATACCGTAGGAGTGCTTTGGGTGTACCAAACGTCACAACGTAACTGGGTGACTATAAAGGTATACTACAGGTATCCCCGAAAGTATCTGTTGGGTTGACACAGATCGAGATTGGGATTTGTCACTCCGTATGACGGAGAGGTATCTCTGGGCCCACTCGGTAACGCATCATCATAATGAGCTCAATGTGACCAAGTGGTTGGTCACGGGATCATGCATTACAGTACGAGTAAAGTGACTTGCCGGTAACGAGATTGAACGAGGTATTGGGATACCGACGATCGAATCTCGAGCAAGTAACGTACCGATTGACCAAGGGAATTGTATACGGGATTACTTGAATCCTCGACATCGTGGTTCATTTGATGAGATCATCGTGGAACATGTGGGAGCCAACATGGGTATCCAGATCCCGCTGTTGGTTATTGGCCGGAGAGTTGTCTCGGTCATGTCTGCGTGATTCCCGAACCCGTAGGGTCTACACACTTAAGGTTCGGTAACACTAGGGTTGTAGAGATATTAGTATGCGGTAACCCGAAATTTGTTCGGAGTCCCGGATGAGATCCCAGACGTCACGAGGAGTTCAGGAATGGTCCAGAGGTGAAGATTTGTATATAGGAAGTCCAGTTTCAGCCACGGGGAAAGTTTCAGGGGTCACCGCTATTGTACCGGGACCACCGGATGGGTCCCAGGGGTCCACTGGGTGGGGCCACCTATCCCGGAGCTCCCCATGGGCTGAAGTGGGAAGGGAACCAGCCCCTGGTGGGCTGGTGCACCCCCCCCCTTGGGCCTCCCCCTACGCTTAGGGTTGGAAACGCTAGGGGTGGGGTGGGGGGCGCCCCACCTAACTTGGGGGGCAAGTCCCCCCTTGGCCGGCGCCCCCCCCCCTTGAGATTAGATCTCTAGGAAGCCGGTGCCCCCCAGGGCCCCTATATAAAGAAGGGGGAGGGAGGGCTTCGCACCCTAGTCCCTGGCGCCTCCCTCTCCCCCCGTACCACCTCTCCCTCTCGCTGAGCTTGGCGAAGCCCTGCCGAGATCGCCGCTACTTCCACCACCACGCCGTCGTGCTGCTAGATCTCCATCAACCTCTCCTTCCCCTTGCTGGATCAAGAAGGAGGAGACGTCTTTCCCAACCTTACGTGTGTTGAACGCGGAGGTGCCGTCCGTTCGGCACTAGGATCTTCAGTGATTTGGATCACGACGAGTACGACTCCCTCAACCCCGTTCTCTTGAATGCTTCCGCTCGCGATCTACAAGGGTATGTAGATGCACTCCTCTCTCTCGTTGCTAGATGACTCCATAGATTGATCTTGGTGAAGCATAGAAATTATTTTATTTTCTGGAACGTTCTCCAACAGTGGCATCATGAGCTAGGTCTATGCGTAGTTTCTATGCACGAGTAGAACACAATCTTGTTGTGGGCGTAGATGTTGTCAATTTACTTGCAACTACTAGTCTTATCTTGTTTCGGCGGCATCGTGGGATGAAGCGGCCCGGACCAACCTTACACGTACGCTTACGTGAGACAGGTTCCACCGACTGACATGCACTAGTTGCATAAGGTGGCTAGTGGGTGTCTGTCTCTCCCACTTTAGTCGGATCGGATTCGATGAAAAGGGTCCTTATGAAGGGTAAATAGAAATTGGCATATCTCATTGTGGTTTTAACGTAGGTAAGTCTTGCTAGAACCCTATTGCAGCCACGTAAAAACATGCAACAACAATTAGAGGACGTCTAACTTGTTTTTGCAGCATATGCCTTGTGATGTGATATGGCCAAAAGGAAGTGATGAATGATATATATGTGATGTATGAGATTGATCATGTCCTTGTAATAGGAATCATGACTTGCATGTCGATGAGTATGACAACCGGCAGGAGCCATAGGAGTTGTCTTAATTATTGTATGACCTGCGTGTCATTGAATAAACGCCATGTAATTACTTTACTTTATTGCTAAACCGTTAGCCATATTAGTAGAAGTAATAGTTGGCGAACAACTTCATGGAGACATGATGATGGAGATCATGATGATGGAGATCATGGTGTCATGCCGGTGACGATGATGATCATGGTGCCCCGAAGATGGAGATCAAAAGGAGCAAAATGATATTGGCCATATCATGTCACTATTTGATTACATGTGATGTTTATCATGTTTTTGCATCTTATTTGCTTAGAACTACGGTAGTAAATCAGATGATCCCTCATAACAATTTCAAGAAAGTGTTCCCCCTAACTGTGCACTGTTGCGAAAGTTCATTGTTTCGAAGCACCACGTGATGATCGGGTGTGATAGATCCTAACGTTCACATACAATGGGTGTAAGCCAGATTTACACATGCAAAACACTTAGGTTGACTTGACGAGCCTAGCATGTACAGACATGGCCTCAGAACACAAGAGACCGAAAGGTCGAACATGAGTCGTATAGAAGATACGATCAACATGAAGATGTTCACCGATGATGACTAGTCTGTCTCATGTGATGATGGGACACGGCCTAGTTGACTCGGATCATGGATCACTTAGATGACTAGAGGGATGTCTATCTGAGTGGGAGTTCATTAAATAATTTGATTAGATGAACTTAATTATCATGAACTTAGTCTAAAAAAACTTTTGCAATATGTCTTGTAGATCAAATGGCCCACGCTAATGTTGCCCTCAACTTCAACGCGTTCCTAGAGAAAACCAAGCTGAAAGACGATGGCAGCAACTACACGGACTGGGTCCGGAACTTGAGGATCATCCTCATAGCTGCCAAAAGAGCATATGTCCTAGATGCACCACTAGGTGAAGCACCCGTTTTCCCCGCAACTCAAGACGTTATGAATGCCTGGCAGTCGCGTGTTGATGACTACTCCCTCGTTCAGTGCGGCATGCTTTACAGCTTAGAACCGGGGCTCCAAAAGCGTTTTGAGCAACACGGAGCATATGAGATGTTCGAAGAGCTGAAAATGGTTTTGCAAGCTCATCACGGGTCGAGAGATATGAAGTCTCCGACAAGTTCTATAGTTGTAAGATGGAGGAAAATAGTTCTGTCAGTGAGCACATACTCAAAATGTCTGGGTTGCACAACCGCTTGTCCCAGCTGGACATTAACCTCCCGGATGAGGCGGTCATTGACAGAATCCTTCAGTCGCTCCCACCTAGCTACAAGAGCTTTGTGATGAACTACAATATGCAAGGGATGGTGAAAACTATTCCTGAGGTATTTTCAATGCTGAAATCAGCGGAGGTAGAAATCAAAAAGGAACATCAAGTGTTGATGGTCAATAAAACCACTAGTTTCAAGAAAGGCAAGGGTAAGAAGAACTTCAAGAAGGACGGCAAGGGAGTTGCCGCGCCCGGTAAGCCAGTTGCCGGGAAGAAGCCAAAGCATGGACCCAAACCTGAGACTGAGTGCTTTTATTGCAAGGGAAGCGGACACTAGAAGCGGAACTGCCCCAAGTACTTAGCGGACAAGAAGGCCGGCAACACTAAAGGTATATGTGATATACATGTAATTGATGTGTACCTTACCAGTACTCATAGTAGCTCCTGGGTATTTGATACCGGTGCGGTTGCTCATATTTGTAACTCAAAACAGGAGCTGCGGAATAAGCGGAGACTGGCGAAGGACGAGGTGACGATGCGCGTCGGGAATGGTTCCAAGGTCGATGTGATCGCCGTCGGCACGCTACCTCTACATTTACCTACTGGATTAGTTTTAAACCTCAATAATTGTTATTTAGTGCCAGCTTTGAGCATGAACATTGTATCTGGATCTCGTTTAATACGAGATGGCTACTCATTTAAATCCGAGAATAATGGTTGTTCTATTTATATGAGAGATATGTTTTATGGTCATGCCCCGCTGGTCAATGGTTTATTCTTAATGAATCTCGAACATGATGTTACACATATTCATAGTGTGAATACCAAAAGATGTAAGATTGATAATGATAGTCCCACATATCTGTGGCACTGCCGCCTTGGTCACATTGGTGTCAAACGCATGAAGAAGCTCCATACAGATGGACTTTTGGAGTCTCTTGATTTCGAATCATTTGACACGTGCGAACCATGCCTCATGGGTAAAATGACCAAGACTCCATTCTCCGGAACAATGGAGCAAGCAACCAACTTATTGGAAATTATACATACTGATGTGTGCGGTCCAATGAGTGTTGAGGCTCGCGGTGGCTATCGTTATGTTCTCACCCTCACTGATGACTTGAGTAGATATGGGTATGTTTATTTGATGAAACACAAGTCTGGGACCTTTGAAAAGTTCAAGGAATTTCAGAATGAGGTAGAGAATCAACGTGACCAGAAAATAAAGTTCTTATGATCAGATCGTGGAGGAGAATATTTAAGTCACGAATTTGGTACGCACTTAAGGAAATGTGGAATCATTTCACAACTCACGCCGCCTAGAACACCTCAGCGTAACAGTGTGTCCGAACGTCGTAATCGCACTCTATTGGATATGGTGCGATCTATGATGTCACTCACCGATTTACCACTATCATTTTGGGGATACGCTCTAGAGACAGCTACATTCACTTTAAATAGGGAACCGTCTAACTCCGTTGAGACAACACCGTATGAATTATGGTTTGGGAAGAAACCTAAGCTGTCGTTTCTAAAAGTTTGGGGATGTGATGCTTATGTCAAGAAACTTCAACCTGAAAAGCTCGAACCCAAGTCGGAAAAATGCGTCTTCATAGGATACCCTAAGGAAACCATTGGGTATACCTTCTACCTTAGATCCGAAGGCAAGATCTTTGTTGCCAAGAACGGGTCCTTTCCGGAGAAAGAGTTTCTCTCGAAAGAAATAAGTGGGAGGAAAGTAGAACTCGATGAAGTATTGCCTCTTGAACCGGAAAGTAGCGCAACTCAGGAAGATGTTCCTGTGGTGCATGCACCGACTAGAGAGGACGTTAATGATGATGATCAAGGTACTTCAGATCAAGTTGCTACTGAACTTCGTAGGTCCACAAGGACACGTTCCACACCAGAATGCTATGGCAAACCTGTCCTGGAAATCATGTTGTTAGACAAAGGTGAACCTTCGAACAATGAAGAAGCGATGGCGGGCCCTGATTCCAACAAATGGCTTGAAGCCATGCAATCCGAGATAGGATCCATGTATGAAAACAAAGTGTGGACTTTGACAAACTTGCCCGATGATCGGTGAGCGATAGAAAACAAATGGATCTTTAAGAAGAAGACGGACGCGGATGGTAATGTTACCATCTATAAAGCTCGACTTGTCGCCAAGGGTTATCGGCAAGTTCAAGGGGTTGACTACGATGAGACTTTCTCTTCCGTAGCGAAGCTGAAGTCCGTCTGAATCATGTTAGCAATTGCCGCATACTATGATTATGAGATATGGCAAATGGACGTCAAAACGGCATTCCTTAACGGCTATATTAAGGAAGAACTGTATATGATGCAGCCGGAAGGTTTTGTCGATCCTGAGAATGCTAACAAGGTATGCAAGCTCAGCGATCCATTTATGGGCTGGTGCAAGCATCTCGGAGTTGGAACATTCACTTTGATTAGATGATCAAAGCGTTTTGGTTTATGCAGACTTATGGAGAAGCCTGCGTTTACAAGAAAGTGAGTGGGAGCTCTGTAGCATTTCTCATATTATATGTAGATGACATACTTTTGATGGGAAATGATATAGAACTTTTGGACAGCATTAAGGCCTACTTGAATAAGTGTTTTTCAATGAAGGACCTTGGAGAAGCTGCTTACATATTAGGCATCAAGATCTATAGGGATAGATTGAGACGCCTCATAGGTCTTTCACAAAGCACATACCTTGATAAGATATTGAAGAAGTTCAATATGGATCAGTCCAAGAAGGGGTTCTTGCCTGTGTTGCAAGCTGTGAAATTGAGCTCGGCTCAATGCCCGACCACGACAAAAGATAGAGAAAAGATGAGTGTCATCCCCTATGCCTCGGCCATAGGGTCTATTATGTATGCCATGTTGTGTACCAGACCTGATGTAAACATTGCCGTAAGTTTGGTAGGAAGGTACCAAAGTAATCCCGGCATGGAACACTAGACAGCGGTCAAGAATATCCTGAAGTACCTGAAAAGGACTAAGGATATGTTTCTCGTTTATGGAGGTGATGAAGAGCTTGTCGTAAAGGGTTACGTCGACGCTAGGTTTGACACATATCTGGATGACTCTAAGTCACAAACTGGATATGTGTATATTTTGAATGGAGGGCCAGTAAGCTGGTGCAGTTGCAAGCAAAGCATCATGGCGGGATCTACATGTGAAGCGGAGTACATGGCAGCCTCGGAGGTAGCGCATGAAGCAATATGGATGAAGGAGTTCATCACCGACCTAGGAGTCATACCCAATGCGTCGGGGCCGATCACTCTCTTCTGTGACAACACTCGAGCTATTGCCCTTGCCAAGGAGCCCAGGTTTCACAAGAAGACCAGGCACATCAAGCGTCGTTTCAACTCCATTCGTGAAAATGTTCAAGATGGAGACATAGATATTTGCAAAGTGCATACAGATCTGAATGTCGCAGATCCGTTGACTAAACCTCTTCCGCGAGCAAAACATGATCAACACCAGAACTCTATGGGTGTTCGATTCATCACATTGTAACTAGATTATTGACTCTAGTGCAAGTGGGAGACTGTTGGAAATATGCCCTAGAGGAAATAATAAAATGATTATTATTATATTTCCTTGTTAATGATAATTGTCTATTATTCATGCTATAATTGTGTTATCCGGAAATCATAATACATGTGTGAATACATAGACCACAACATGTCCCTAGTGAGCCTCTAGTTGACTAGCTCGTTGATCAACAGATAGTCATGGTTTCCTGACTATGGACATTGGATGTCATCGATAACGGGATCACATCATTAGGAGAATGATGTGATGAACAAGACCCAATCCTAAGCATAGCACAAGATCGTGTAGTTTGTTTGCTAGATCTTTTCCAGTGTCAAGTATCATTTCCTTAGACCATGAGATCGTGTAACTCCCAGATACCGTAGGAGTGCTTTGGGTGTACCAAACTTCACAATGTAACTGGTTGACTATAAAGGTATACTACAGGTATCCCCGAAAGTATCTGTTGGGTTGACACGGATCGAGACTGGGATTTGTCACTCCATATGATGGAGAGGTATCTCTGGGCCCACTCGATAATGCATCATCATAATGAGCTCAATGTGACCAAGTGGTTGGTCATGGGATCATGCATTACAGTACGAGAAAAGTGACTTGCTGGTAACGAGATTGAACGAGGTATTGGGATACCGACGATCGAATCTCAGGCAAGTAACGTACCGATTGACAAAGGGAATTGTATACCGGATTACTTGAATCATCGACATCGTGGTTCATTCAATGAGATCATTGTGGAACTTGTGGGATCCAACATGGGTATCCAGATCCCGCTGTTGGTTATTGGCCAGAGTGCTATCTCGGTCATGTCTGCGTGATTCCCGAACCCGTAGGGTCTACACACTTAAGGTTCGGTGACGCTAGGGTTGTAGAGATATTAGTATGCGGTAATCCGAAATTTGTTCGGAGTCCTGGATAAGATCCCGGACGTCACAAGGAGTTCCGGAATGGTCCGGAGGTGAAGATTTGTATATAGGAAGTCCAGTTTCGACCACCAGGAAAGTTTTGGTGGTCACTGGTATTGTACCGGGACCACCGGAAGGGTCCCAGGGGTCCACCGGGTGGGGCCACCTATCCCGGAGGGCCCCATGGGCTGAATTGGGAAGGGAACCGGCCCCTGGTGGGCTGGTGCGCCCCTCCTTGGGCCTGCCCCTGCGCCTAGGGTTGGAAACCCTAGGTGTGTGTGTGTGGGGGGGGGCACCTAACTTGGGGGGCAAGTCCCCCCCTTGGCCTCCGCCCTCCCTTGAGATTGGATCTCTAGGGGGCCGGTGCCCCCCCAGGGCCCCTATATAAAGAAGGGGAGGGAGGGCTGCACACCGTAGTCCCTGGCGCCTCCCTCTCCCCCCGTACCACCTCTCCCTCTCGCTGAGCTTGGTGAAGCCCTGCCAAGATCGCCGCTACTTCCACCACCACACCGTCGTGCTGCTGGATCTCCATCAACCTCTCCTTCCCCCTTGCTGGATCAAGAAGGAGGAGACGTCTTCCCCAACCGTACGTGTGTTGAACGCGGAGGTGCCGTCCGTTCGGCACTAGGATCTTCAGTGATTTGGATCACGACTAGTACGACTCCCTCAACCCCGTTCTCTTGAACGCTTCCGCTCGCGATCTACAAGGGTATGTAGATGCACTCCTATCTCTTGTTGCTAGACAACTCCATAGATTGATCTTGGTGAAGCTTAGAATTTTTTTTATTTTCTGCAACATTCTCGAACAGGACAAGGTCCTGTGCATCTGCCCGGGCTGTCGGCCAGTAAAAAGCCGTACGGAATGCCTTGCTGACAAGTACCCGAGCTGCAGCGTGGTGCCTGCCGAGTCCGGCATGGATTTTAGCCAAGAGCTGCCGCCCTTCCTCTTCGGAGATGCATCTTTGGAGCACTCCAGTGGCACTTTTCTTATGGAGCTCTCCCTCATGGACTTTGTACGCCTTGGAACGCCGCACAATACAGCATGCCTCATTTTGGTCCTCAGGGAGCTCTTGCCTGTTTATGTAGGCCAAGAAGGGCTCAGTCCACGAGGCGATGACAGCCATGATTTCGTGGGCCAAAGGTGTTATTTCGGTGGCAGAATCCCCGATTATGTCAAATGGTTCGGACTCTGGGGTTGTGCTCGGGGCCGGACTAGTGTTGCCAGTCTCCCCTTCCCATACCACGGATGGCTGGAATAGCCTTTCCAAGAAGATATTAGGTGGGACGGGGTCGCGTTTAGCACCGATGCGGGCGAGGATATCCGCCGCTTGATTGTTTTCTCGGACCACATGGTGGAATTCGAGTCCCTCGAACCGAGCTGACATTTTGAGAATGACATTACGATAGGCTGCCATTTTCGGATCCTTGGCATCGAAGTCTCCATTTATTTGCGATATTGCGAGGTTCGAGTCCCTGCGCACTTCTAGGAGTTGAATGCCCATAGAGACTGCCATCCGAAGACCATGTAACAGTGCCTCGTATTCGGCTGCATTGTTGGAGTCTGTGTATAATATTTGGAGTATGTATTGGACTATGTCTCCGGTGGGGGATGTCAAGACTACACCCGCTCCCAATCCGGCCAACATTTAAGAGCCTTCGAAGTGCATGATCCAACTGGAGTACGCACCGTACTCTTTATGGAGTTCGGCTTCTGTCCATTCGGCGACAAAGTCAGCCAGGACTTGCGACTTAATGGCCCGCCATGGTTTGTATGTTATGTCTAATGAAAGGAGCTCGATAGCCCATTTAGCAATCTGGCCCGTGGCATTGCGGTTATTTATTATGTCATTGAGTGGTACTTCGGAGGCCACGGTAATCGAACACTCTTGGATGTAGTGTTGTAGCTTTCGGGATGCCATGAAGACCGTGTATGCTATCTTTTGATAGTGTGGGTATCAGGATTTGCATGAATTGAGGACAGTGGACACGTAATATACCGGCTTTTGGAGTTGGAACTTGTGTCCGTCTGTTTCTCGTTCAACAATGAGCACTACGCTTACAACCTGGTGTTTTGTAGCTATGTATAATAGCATAGGTTCACCAGTATTTGGCGCGGTCAGGACTGGATTGCTGGCCAATAGGGCTTTTATTTCTTCCAGTCCGGCCGTGGCCGCATCCGTCCACTCGAAGTGTTCGGTGCACCGAAGAAGGTGATAAAGAGGTAATGCCTTTTCTCCTAATCGAGATATAAAGCGGCTTAAGGCAGCCACACATCCACTTAGTTTGTGGATCTGCTTGAGGTCTGTTGGGATAGCTAGCTGCGACAGAGCTTGGATTTTTGCCGGATTTGCTTTGAATCCTCTGTTGGAAACGATGAAGACGAGCAATTTCCCGGAGGGTACGCCGAAGACACATTTTTCCGGGTTGAGCTTGATGTCGTATGTTTGGAGGTTGTCGAACATTAGTCTCAAGTCATCTATTAGAGTTTCGACATGTCTTGTTTTGATGATCATGTCGTCCATGTATGCCTCCACTGTTTTGCTGATTTGCTTCTCCAGGCATGTCTGAATCATGCGTTGATAGGTTGCGCCGGCTTTTTTGAGCCCGAAAGGCATAGTGTTGAAACAGAAGGGGCGATATGGCATTATGAAGGCCGTTGCAGCTTGGTCAGATTCCGCCATCTTTATCTGATAGTATCCAGAGTATGCGTCGAGGAAACACAGTGAGTCGTGTTCTGCGGTGGCATCGATGATTTGGTCAATGCGAGGGAGGGGGAAGGGATCCTTGGGGCAAGCCTTAGTGAGATCTTTGAAATTGACACATAGGCGCCAGGATTTGTCCTTTTTTGGTACCATTACCAGGTCTGCTAGCCAATCCGGATGTTTTTATATCTCTGATGAATCCAGACTCGAGTAGCTTGGCTAGCTCTTCTCTCATGGCTTGCCACTTAGGCTCTGAGAAGTGCCTAAGATTTTGCTTGACTGGCTTGTATTCTTTTTGTATATTGAGGTTGTGTTCACCCAGCCTGCGTGGGATGCCCGGCATGTCTGATGGATGCCAGGCGAAGATGTCCCAATTCTCACGCAAGAAATCTCGCAGTGCGGCGTCCATTGTGGGGTTCAACTGTGTCCCAATGGCACCTGTCTTTGTGGAGTCTGTTGGGTGGACCTGGAATTTGACTATCTCGTCTGCGGGCTTGAAAGAGGTGGACTTGGGTCGCTTATCTAGTATCACGTCATCTCTGTCCAGTGTGGCGTGCAGCGTTGTTAGTTCTTCGGCCGCGAGGGCTTCTGATAATGCCTCCAGGGCTAGTGCGGCAGTTTTATTTTCGACGCGGAGTGCGATGTCCGGGTCACTAGCTAGAGTGATGATTCCATTGGGTCTGGGCATCTTGAGCTTCATGTACCCGTAATGGGGTATAGCTTGAAAACTCGTGAATGCGTCCCGCCCTAAGAGGGCGTGGTATCCGCTGCTGAATGGGTCCACTTGGAACGTGATTTCTTCACAACTGTAATTCTCCGGCGTGCCAAATACCACATCCAGTGTGATTTTTCCCGCACACCGTGCCTCCCGACTCGGGATGATTCCTCTGAAGGTCGTGCTGCTTCGCTCGATGCGGCTCCTGTCAATTTCCATCTTGTTGAGGGTTTCCTCATAGATGAGGTTTAATCCGCTTCCGCCGTCCATGAGAACTTTAGTGAGCCAGAAGCCGTCCATGATTGGACTAAGGACCAAGGCGGCTAGTGCCCGGACTGTTCGGAATTGAGGTTCATCACTGGCATTGAAAGTTATGGCTGTCTCGTTCCACGATTTATTGTTGCCATGTGGCAAACTTCGGCGAGACTGCGCTGAGCTCGCTTGCTCTGTTGTATGGTTTATGAGGAGATCCTCGCTGCCCCTTGCTACCTGCCGGAGTATCCAACATACTCTAAGGCTATGTGTTGGCGTGGTATCCGGTGTGCTATGAATTTTGCATGGCCCGTTGAGCCATTCCTCCAATACGGTTCCACGCCTTGCATCAGGCTTTGGTTTTTTGGTAATTAAATCGGGTAACTTACGAGAGTTTACCCTTTTAGTTCGGACGAAGGGTTTAGTGAGAGCCGGATTATCCCAGAAGTTTGTTTGGGTTTTCCAGGCGCTTTCCATCGCGCGGTACTTCTGCACTATGGCTGCTAAGTCAGCAAAGTGCACTATGGCTGCTAAATCACTGAGGATCCCTTTGTCCGTGCAATTTTTGCAAAAGAGGGAGACTGCGTCTTCCTCGCGACAGTCCTTTACCTTGTTTATCTCAAGGAGGAATCTGGCCCAGTAATGATGTACTTTCTCTTAGGGCTCTTGTCTGATATGCGAAAGATTGAATAAATCTGGGTGGGTGGGTGGATTTAAATCCGAATCCTGACCCAATCTGAGACCCAGGGGCAAAGAAGCTTCCGAGCTTAGCGGCTCGGGCTCCGGGATGTTGCCCAATTTCTTCGGCCCGCCGCCCGATTCTAAATTCGGGGTTTGGGTCATGTCCTCCCGCGAGCGGGTGTCTGGCTCAGAGAGCTCAGAAATCCGGACATAGTTCGTCCTCAAAATAGAGGGAGAGTTCGTATGATGCTCTTCCACTACGCTATCTCATGGGTGACCGGTGAAGAGTAAATCTCCCTTTGGTCGGGTTTAAGCCTGATCCGGTCATAGTCCATAGCGACGCCCAGAGCGGCGATGCGATCCAAGAGCTCATTAAGGAAGGAGAGCTCCATTGGGTGCATCTGTTCGGCGAGTTCCGAATCGGCGTGGAGGCTGTTTCTGATGACCTGAGAAGTCCTCGTCAGCGTGACAGCCGATCGGACGGTCATGACGAAGTCGCCCAGCCGGAGAGTTTGTCCTAAAGCCAGGGCTCCCCCAAAGGTGATGTTGTCCTTGACAACAAGACGAGCCATGCAGCCTTATCACGATGACACAGTGGAACTCTCAATGAAAGCACTAACGTCGGTGCCAAAACCGGCGGATCTCAGGTAAGGGGTCCCGAACTGTGCGTCTAAGGCTAATGGTAACAGGAGGCAGGGGACACAATGTTTACCCAGGTTCAGGCCCTCTTGATGGAGGTAATACCCTACTTCCTGCTTGATTGATCTTGATGATATGAGTATTACAAGAGTTGATCTACCACGAGATTGTAGAGGCTAAAGCCCAAGAGCTAGCCTATGATTATGATTGTTCTTGTCCTACGGACTAAACCCTCCGGTTTATATAGACACTGGAGGAGGCTAGGGTTACATAGAGTCGGTTTACAGAGAAGGAGATCTAACATCCGAATCGCCAAGCTTGCCTTCCATGCAAAGGAGAGTCCCATCCGGACACGGGACGAAGTCTTGAATCTTGTATCTTCATAATCCAACAGTCCGGCCAAAGTATACAGTCCGGCCGTCCGGATACCCCCTTATCCAGGACTCCCTCAGCGCCCCGGCCTTTTTTCACTGGAGAAGAAAAGGGAAGGGGCAAGAGAGAAGGAAGGGGGACGAACTGAAGGAAATATGCTCTAGAGGCAATAATAAAGTTGGTATTTTATATGTCTTTATTCATGATAAATGTTTATTATTCATGCTAGAATTGTATTAATCGGAAACTTGATACATGTGTGAATACATAGACAAAACACCATGTTCCTAGTAGGCCTCTACTAGACTAGCTCGTTGATCAAAGATGGTTAAGTTTCTAGCCATGGACGTGTGTTGTCATTTGATGAATGGGATCACATCATTAGTGGAATGATGTGATGGACAAGACCCACCCGTTAGCATAGCATAATGATCGTTCAGTTTTATTTCTACTGCTTTCTTCATGTCAAATACATATTCCTCCGACTATGAGATTATGCAACTCCCGGACACCGGAGGAATACCTTATGTGCTATCAAACATCACAACGTAACTGGGTGATTATAAAGATGCTCTACATGTATCTCCGAAGCCATGCGTGGATCACATCACCAACACCGTCACCACGCCGTCGTGCTGACGAAACGCATCGACTCCTTCGTGCCTCTACTGGATCAAGAGTTCGAGGGACGTCATTGAGCTGAATGTGTGCAGAACTCGGAGGTGTCGTATGTTTGGTACTTGATCGGTTGATTCGTTAAGACGTTCAAATACATCAACCGCGTTAATTTAACGCTTCCGCTTTCGGTCTACGAGGGTACGTGTACACACTCTCCCCCTCTCGTTGCTATGCATCTCCTAGATAGTCTTGCGTGGGCATAGGAATTTTTTTGAAATTGCATGCTACGTTTCCCAACATGAACCCCCTCTTTTCCTTCGCCCAATTGGCCTCCTGCCATAGGGGGTGCGCCACCCCTTTTGGGCTGGTGTGATCCCCTCTTATGGCCCATATCTTCCTCCCGGGGTTTCCGATAACCCCTCCGATACTCCAATAAATATCCATACACTCCGGAACAGTTCCAGTGTCTGAATACCATCGTCCTGTATATCAATCTTTACCTCTCAACCATTTAGAGACTCCTATTCATGTCTGTGATCTCATCCGGGACACCAAACAACATTCGATCACCAAATCACATAACTCATATAATACTATATCATCCTCGAACGTTAAGCGTGTGGACCCTACGGGTTCGAGAACTATGTAGAAATGACCGAGACACCTCTCCGGTAAATAACCAATAGCGGTACCTAGATGCTCATGTTGGCTCTCACATATTCTACAAAGATCTTTATCAGTTGAACCGTTATGACAACATACGTAATTCCCTTTGTCCATCGGTATGTTACTTGCCCTATATTCGATCATCGGTATATTCATACCTAGTTCAATCTCATTACCGGCAAGTGTCTTTACTCGTTCCATAATAAATCATCCTTCAACTAACTCATTAGTCACTTTGCTTTCAAGGCTTCTTATGATGTGTATTACCGAGAGGACCCAGAGATACCTCTCTGATACTCAGTGTGACAAATCCTAATCTCGATCTATGCCAACTCAACAAACACCTTCGGAGATACCTGTAGAGCATCTTTATAATCATCCAGTTATGTTGTGACGTTTGATAGCACACAAGGCATTCCTATGGTATCCGGGAGTTGCATAATCTCATAGTCGAAGGAATATGTATTTGACGTGAAGAAAGCAATAGGAATAAAATTGAATGATCAATTGTTGGGGAACACAGTAAATTCAAAACAATTCCTAAAATCACGCAAGATCTATCTAGGTGATGCATAGGACCGAGAGGGGAGAGTGTGTCCACGTACCCTCGTAGACTGAAAGCGGAAGCGTTTCAATAACGCGGTTGATGTAGTCGAACTTCCTCGCGATCCAACTGATCAAATACCGAACGTACGGCACCTTCGTGTTAAGCACACGTTCAACTCGATGACGTCCCGCATGCTCTTGATCCAGTTGAAGACGAGGGTGAGTTTCATCAGCACGACGGCGTGGCGACGGTGATGATGATGCTACCGGCGCAAGGCTTTGCCTAAGCACTACGATGGTATGATCGAGGTGTGTAACTGTGGAGGGGGCACTGCACACGGTTAAGAGAAACTTGTGTGTCTTTGGGGTGCCCCCTGCCCACGTATATAAAGGAGGGAGGGAGAGAGGCCGGCCCCCTAGGGGTGCGCCTAGAGTATGGAGTCCTACTAGGACTTCCAAGTCCTAGTAGGAATCCCATTCCCTTTTGGAGTAGGAGAGAAGGAAAGAGGGAAAGAGAGAGGGAGTAGGAAAGGGCAAGGGGCGCCCCCTTCCCCTAGTCAGATTCGGACCCATGGGGGGCACGCGCCACCTCCCCTTTGGCCTGCCTCCTCCTTTCCCGTATGGCCCAATAAGGCCCATTACTTCTCCCAGTGAATTCCCGTAACTCCCCGGTACTCCGAAAAATACTCGAATCACTTGGAACCTTTCCTATGTCCGAATATAGCCTTCCAATGTATCGATCTTTACGTCTCGACCATTTCGAGACTCCTCGTCACGTCCGTGATCTCATCCGGGACTCTGAACAAACTTCGTTCATCAAAACACATAACTCATAATACAAATCGTCATCGCACATTAAGCGTGTAGACCCTATAGGTTCGAGAACTATGTAGACATGATCGAGACACATCTACGATCACTAACCAATAGCGGAACCTGGATGCTCATATTGGTTCCTACATATTCTTTGAAGATCTTTATGGGTCAAACCACATAACAACATATGTTGTTCCCTTTGTCATCGGCATGTTACTTGAAGCACTAATCTAGATGACTCTCAGTCTTAGTCTGGATACATATTGAAAGTGGGAGCAATTAGCTAGAGTAGCACCATACAGAGCATTGTAGACATAGAAATTTGCAAATACATACAGATCTGAATGTGGCAGACCCGTTGACTAAACTTCTCTCACAAGCAAAACATGATCACACATCAATACTCTTTGGGTGTTAATCACATGGCGATGTGAACTAGATTATTGAATCTAGTAAACCCTTTGGGTGTTCGTCACATGGCAATGTGAACTATGGGTGTTAATCACATGATGATGTGAACTATTGATGTTAAATCACATGGCAATGTGAACTGGATTATTGACTCTAGTGCAAGTGGGAGACTGAAGGAAATATGCCCTAGAGGCAATAATAAAGTTGTTACTTTATCTTTCCTTATTCATGATAAATGTTTATTATTCATGCTAGTATTGTATTAACTGGAAACTTGATACATGTGTGTCGATGTACTGAAGTAGGGGCACTCCTTTGTACCCCTTACTTGTGCACGGGCAGTCAGAGCCACGGGCCAAAGCCACATTTAGCAGGGCAAAAAAAGGAGTTGAAGCCACAAGATGATCATCGCAACATCAAAGACCGAGACCACAAAGAGCAGATGGATGAAGCAGGTTTCCCCAGCAAGACCCTTGCCGGGGCAGCCCCGGCAAGACCCTTGCTGGGCCGGCTCGCCCACACCAGTGGAGTGAGCCACCCTCGAACCCACGGTCTCCAACACCATCAACCACATTGGGCCAGGGATCGGGTGGCACCTCCATTGTGGCATGCAGATCTTTGTGAAGACAAAGAATATCCAAGATCAGATGAGGATTGGAAGGCAACGATCCTCGACAAGATCCTTGCCGAGGAAACCCGCAAGACCCCCGGCAAGATCCTTGCCGGGGACGATAGAGCGCCACGGCAAGACCCTTGCCAGGCCACCCGGCAAGACCCATTCCAAGGGCGTCAGCGGGGCCACTGCCAGGCCCGCACCAACCAAGTCTCCACCGCCGTTCACATGCAGCTGCCAGCCCAACCAGCTGGGCAGGCACCTGCGTGGCAACATGCAGCTTCCAGGCCAACTCAGCACACGCCTGCGTGGCGGCATGCAGATCTTCGCGGAGGCTCCACCACCGCGCCACCTCAGCTGCTTGCCTGCCTACATGGTGCCGCATGCATCGCTGGCCAGGGCGCGTGTCAAAGCAAGGAGGAGCGGCGATGGACAGGATGGGCCTCGCTCCCGTCCCCAATAAAGCAAGGGGACACCTAAGCTACGCATTAAATGCGTCTTGTCCTGTAATAAGAGCGATAAGCTCATAGCACTGTAGGCCTTTCCACCTCCTGTGTGCCACTGTGGCAGCCCCTTTCGACTATAAAAGGAGGCCAATGGTGTACTGGAGGGGGGTTCCGCTCTTTTGAACCACGCAGCCACCGTAGCTAGTTCAAGAGCTCAGAAACACTCAATACATCCACCAAAGCAGGACTAGGGTTTTACACGTTCCTCGTGGCCAGAACCTGGGTAAACGATCCTTGTGCTGGTTACTAATCCTGCTCTTCTCACAATCCCGCGCCCCGCAACCGCGAAAGGGATCCTCGTGATCCCATAGGTGTCGATTCCCACCGACATCTTTGGCGCGCCAGGTAGGGGGCTTGATTGTGAGAATTTGGTCTAGTAGTTGGCCTAGCAGTTCTTCATCGCCACGGCTCCCGCCAGCGAGCATGAAGGATGCTAGGGCGGAGACGAGAAAGCTAAGTCATGCCAAACTTTAAACTTTTCTCCTTAATATAAGGTTATCATCCTCAGAGATTCTGCCTATGTATGGAAAACCTGTACGCAGAGGGGCCCTCCCGCAATTGGCAACGCCTTCGTTCTATTTCGAGTCCGCTCAACAGCTCAAGCGGCCGCGTCGAGAGCGGTAGGGTAGCCTTCCGCAGTTAGCAACGCTCTCGACTCTGACTCGAGTCAAGCTCGACAGTTCGAGCGGCCGCGTTAAGGGCGGTAAGGTGGTTCGCCAGGCAGCAAGCACACCCGGCAGGCCAATGGGGATCCGTCCTCAAGACGCCGCCCTGGGTTTACGTGCCGGCAAGCCTACACAGTTAGCGTAGGGTGGACATACAGAGGAAAATCGAATAGGAAAATAACATGCATAATGTCAGAAGTACTGCAGAGTTATATTACAGAAATTGTCGCCGCGGTTCTAACTAAAGATAGCAATTGTCTTGGTCATGAACCTGCAGCGGCGATAAGAAACGGGGTGCCTAGTCCCAGCGCTGGCCCTCCAACCTCTTGAATTCCATCGATGTGGCTGATGATGGGCTTGATATGCTCCTTGAGCACCGTGATGTCTGCATCCTCCGGGAAGCTCTTCAGTGCAGCTTCGAAGTCGAGGTCAGGATGCCAGTGCGCTATCTTGGCAAGCACCTTGGTCATGGCATCCCGGCAGAGCATCCGGGACGCCTCGGCCAGGGAGGCCGCTCGGTTGGAGTGAAGCGCTCCAGGGCGCCGACGACCCTCTCAAAGAACAGGGTCAGGTTGGCGTTGGGGCTCAAGCTCGTCTCTGGGGTGTACCTCACGTCTGACATCCCCATGGTGACTAGTTGCATGGCGGCCGAGTTCGCAACGACGGCGAGGCGTCCGAGCCAACGCTTCTCGCCCTCCACATGGTCGTTAAGGTTGGTGACCTCGTTCCTCCGCAGCTGCTTCTCGGTCTCCAGGTCCTTGGTTAGGGTCCCCTCTCGGGCCTTGGCCTCAGACAGCATCTTCTCGAGATCCTCCAGCTTCTGCCTGAGGTCTCTAATGGAGTTGTTGGCCTCGGAGAGCTCTCCGGACCTGCTGATGGTCGCGACATGCGCCTCCGCCAGAGCACTGTTGAGCGTGTCCTTCTCCTTGGACAGCTTCAGAGTTTGCTCCTTCAGCTCATCCCGCTCCGCCTCCAGCTCCTTCACCTTGACGGCGTGAACCAGAGCCTGGGCATCAAGTGCCTCCTTGTGCATCTGCTCTAGCTCTCGGGTCCGCTGTACGAAGAGCTTGTCCACCTCTTCATCCTTGCCGCGGATCATGGCGGCGAGCTTCTCCTCGCGCGCGGCAAGATCCTCCTCCTGGGAGTTTAGTGCAGCTTTGTGCTGGGTCCGGGCGGCTTCGGCGGCGGCGGCCAAGTTCCTCGCCACCTCTTGGGACTTCTCGACGTCGGCCAGCTTCATGGTGAGCTCCACGTCACGCTTGGCCAGCTTGCCCTGGGCGGCCTTCATCTCGTCTTGAGCCTAGCGGAACCAGTCCTGCGCCTCGGTGACGCGCCCCTGGAGGTCCGCCTCTGCCTTCTCCAACACCGCCGTCCTGGACTTGGCCTTGTCCAAACGGGCGTGATGGAGCGCCTAGAGCTTCTGGAAACTGGCGCCCATGGCGTGGAGCAGCCGCTCCTCCTGGGAGCCGTCGCCACCAATGCTCAGCTCGTCGACGACCTCGACCCCAGCGGCGGCAAGCATTTCATCGTCAAACACCTCTCCCTTGATGGGAGCCCTGGTGATCGACGCGCCTGGGAGCTGGACGAACAAGTCATCACCCACCCTCAGGTACCTGGTGGAGCAGGAGGCAGCAGAGGAGGAGGGCTAGTCGTTAACCACCTCCTCCACGGCAGCGGCCTTGCCGGCCTCCCCGACAGGTCCCTTGCCGGCCTCCCCGGCGGGCCCCTTGGTGGCATCCTCAGCAGCGCCCTTGGCGCCCTCCTCGGCGGCGATCTTCTCGGCCTGCACCGCGGCATCCTTGGCGACATCCTCGATGACGGTATCGATGTCCTCTGGGTCCATCGAGGGGAAGTCTGAATGTCAAGAAGGGGACAGGGCGAGGCCAAGATCAAAAGCCAGTAAAAAAGAAGAAAGAAAGAACGCAAGCAGAAATGGAAAGCGAGTGGCTTACCCGCGCCAAGCTGAGAAGCAGAAGTCCCCTCTCCGCCGAGGTCCGGCGTCGAGGCAAGGCCACCGGCGCCTGTGTTCTCCTCCTGCTCCTCCATGTGCATGGGCTCGGTGCTTGGTGCCCATGCCGGGGATGCCCCTCGGGGCGGCGTGGTCGATGGGGGCGGCGCGTTGGGAGAAGCCCTCCGTGGATCCCCTTGCTGCTGCTCCCCTCCTACATCCAAGGCATGGTCAGTACCAAAGTATCATACCCCTAGCGCATGTCGACGAAGCACGGGTGATGGATTCATGCTGGGGGCTGGACCGGGGGCTGCTGTCCGGGCTGCTCAACACCACCAGCGGCGTGTCGGAGGTGCCTGCCGGTGGCTGGCCGCTCATCGAAATCCAGGCCCTCTTCACCCTTTGGGCCAGTGTCTCCACGTCCCTGTGCGATGAAGATGATTTAGAATAGGCGGCACCATTTGAGGAAATGGAGAAAACAAAAAAGAAAAGAAGGGGCAAAAGGCAGAGCTTTCATCTTCCTCTCCGGGCTGAGGGGTCCAAAGTCAAAAGCAAAGCGGATGCCTTCTTCTTCGCTGCCATGGCCTTCACCGCCTTCTTCGTCGTTGCAGCCATCGTCTGGCGCGCAGACGTCTACTGGGCCTGTCGCAGCTGTGCGGCCCGGCCGGGATGGACCGGCTCGCTCGGAGGTGGCCCGCCGTAGGACTCACCCTCTTCCAGTGACTGGAGGGTCGGCGGTCGCGGTCTCCTCCCCCTCGTCCTCCTCATCCGACTTGTCGTCCACGTCCTCGATGAGGGGAACCCCGGTGCCGGCGCCGCTGGCCTCCCCAGCAGCCGCCGCCCACTAGGCAAGCCCTTCTTCCTCTGGATCCGCTGCGGCCTTGTCCACCACGCCACCGGCGCTGTCGTCCTCCTCAGCGAGCTTCGCCTCCGCCACCCTGGCAGCGATGTAGTCCAGCTCCGCTTGGGAGGTATCCTGGATGAGCCGCGGCTCGCCGGTGACGTACCCCTTGTGCAAGGTCTCGAAGAATTCCTGCACCTGGAGCTCGTCCGGCTCGACCCAGCTCGGGTCAAGGCCGTGCGCATTAAAGTCCAGCATCATGGCGATGATGTCGGGCCGGCGAGAATTGTTGGACATCGGGACCACTCCCGCCGGTAACTTGAAAATGGGCTCTTTGGCAACCTTGCCGGCCTTCGCGATAGCCCTCGCAGCCTTGCCGGACCGCCCAACCTCGCCGTATTTTTTGACCTCGAGCTGGAAGATCCATTGGCAGAGATGGGCGTGCCTCAGCAACGTCAGGTTGTGGTCGAGGCCGAGGCGGAGCCTCATGATGTCGGCATCATTCGTGAAAAGCCAGGCAGGCCTCCCCTTGTTGTGCAGAGGACCGATTCGGCGGCGGATGAAGTCCGCCCCGATCATTTTGAGGGTGAGCATGGCCTCGGTGAGCCGGAGGATCCTGGTGGTGGCAATCGTGAGCTTCTCGTCGTCGGCATCGACGTCGCCCCAGTCGTTTCCGCGGACCGGCGGCTCCCGGTGAACCTTGCAGAATGCTGGCGGTTCCTCCTCCTCAATCCAGCACCACCGGCCCTGCCACTCTTCCCACCTCTCCTTTGTGGCGCCCTCCGGATACGTCCCCTTGGCCCTCGGAATCCAAGCGACGCAACCGGAGATGGCGCCCCCCTTTTGGATCCGAGGGGAGAAGTAGTGGCGGAAGAGCACCGTGTTGAGGTGCACCCTGGTGAAGCCTTCGCAGAGGTACGTGAAGAGAGCCATGCACGCCACGACATTCGAAGTGAAATCCAGAAGGTGGAAGCCGTAGGTGTGCATAACATCATTGAAAAAATTGGAGACGGGGGGCTCGAGAAAGAGGAAGAAAGGGGGCGGCAGTTCCAAGATTGGAGAAGACGCAGGGAAGGAGTAAAGTGAGCAGTGCCCCCCCCCCGGTTATTCCTTTTTACGGGGAAGGCACGGGCCGCCTCCTTTCCCATTAACTGTGATACAACGCATTCATGCGGGAACCGCCCCGCGCATGCCCCCTACGTCACGCATGACCTCCCCCATGTCGCACAGGTCGTGGGGAAGCGCAGCAGACGGAAAGTTTTACCACGGTACAAACCGCCCCGCCTGCCCGCGCACCGTTTTGGGCGTGGCCCAACAATGCGTTGCGCCTATGTGTGGCCCAGGCCTGGGGGCTCCTGTCGATGTACTAAAGTAGGGGCACTCCTTTGTACCCCTTACTTGTCCGCGGGCAGTCAGAGCCACGGGCCGCAACCACATTTAGCAGGGCAAATGGAAGGAGTCGAAGCCACAAGATGATCAGTGCAACATCAAAGACCGAGACCATAGAGAGCAGATGGAGAAGTAGGTTTCCCCGGCAAGACCCTTGTCGGGGCAGCCTCAGCAGCCCCGGCAAGACCCTTGCCGGGGCGGCTCGGCCACACCAGCGGAGTGAGCCACCCTCGAACCCACAGTATCCAACACCATCAACCACGTTGGGCCAGGGCTAGGGAGGCACCTCCATGGTGGCATGCAGATCTTTGTGAAGACAAAGAATATCCAAGATCAGATGAGGATTGGAAGGCAACGATCCTCGACAAGATCCTTGCCGAGGAAACCCGCAAGACCCCCGGCAAGATACTTGCCGGTGACGATAGCGCGCCATGGCAAGACCCTTGCCGGGCCACCCGACAAGACCCTTGCCAAGGGCATCAGCGGGGCCACTACCAAGCCCGCACCAACCAAGTATGAACCACCGTTCACATGCAGCTGCCAGCCCAACCAGCTGGGCAGGCACCTACGTGGCAACATGTAGCTTCTAGGCCAACTGAACACACGCCTGCGTGGTGGCATGCGGATCTTCGCGGAGGCTCCACCACCGTGCCACCTCATCTGCTTGCCTGCCTACATGGCGCCGCGTGCATCGCTGGCCAGGGCGCATGTCAAAGCGAGAAGGAGCAACGACGGACGGGATGAGCCTCGCTCCCGTCCCCAATAAAGCAAGGGGACACCTAAGCTACACATTAAATGCGTCTTGTCCTGTAATACGAGCGATAAGCTCATAGCACTGTAGGCCTTTCCACCTCCCGTGTGCCACTGTGGAAGCCCCTTTCGACTATAAAAGGAGGCCCATGGCGTACTGGAGGGGGATTTGGCTCTTTTGAACCACGCAGCCACCGTAGCTAGTTCAAGAGCTCAGAAACACTCAATACATCCACCAATGCAGGACTAGGGTTTTACACGTTCCTCGCGGCCCGAACCTGGGTAAACAATCCATGTGCTGGTTACTAATCTTGCTCTTATCACAATCCCGCACCCCGCAACCGCAGAAGGGATCCTCGTGATCCCATAAGTGTCGTTTCCATCGACAATGTGTGAATACATAGACAAAACATTGTGTCCCTAGTATGCCTCTACTAGACTAGCTCGTTGATCAAAGATGGTTAAGTTTCCTATCCATGGACATGTGTTGTCATTTGATGAACGGGATCACATCATTAGTGGAATGATGTGATGGACAAGACCAATCCATTAGCATAGCATAATGATCATTAAGTTTTATTGCTACTGCTTTCTTCATGTCAAATACATATTTCTTCGACTATGAGATTATGCAACTCCCGGACACCACAGGAATACCTTGTGTGCTAAAAAATGTCACAACGTAACTGGGTGATTATAAAGATGCTCCACAGGTATCTCTGAAGGTGTTTGTTGGGTTGGCATAGATCGAGATTAGGATTTGTCACTCTTAGTATCGGAGAGGTATCTCTAGGCCCTCTCAGTAATGCACATCATATGAAGCCTTGCAAGCAATGTGACTAATGGGTTATTTACAGGATGATGCACTATAGAACGAGTAAAGAGACTTGCCGGTAACAAGATTGAACTAGGTATGAAGATATCGATGATCGAATCTCGGTCAAGTAACATACCGATGACAAAGGGAATAACGTATGTTCACATAGCGGTTTGACTGATAAAGATCTTTGTAAAATATGTGGGAACCAATATGAGCATCTAGGTTCCGCTATTGGTTATTGACCGGAGAGGTGTCTCGGTCATGTCTACATAGTTCTCGAAACCGTAGGGTTCGCACGCTTAATGTTTGATGACGATATGTATTATATGAGTTATGTGTTTTGGTGACCGAAGGTTGTTTGGAGTCCCAGATGAGATCACGGACACGACGAGGAGTCTCGAAATGGTCGAGAGGTAAAGATTTATATATTGGAAGGTAGTATTCGGACATCGGAAGGGTTCGGGAGTGCATCGGTACATAATGGAGTACCATAGGGGTTACCGGAACCCCTCGGGGAAAGATATGGGCCATATGGGCCATAGGAGGGAGGCTAACCAGCCCACAAGGGGCTGGTGCACCCCCCACCACTACTAGGGAAAATCCTAGCAGTAGTGCGGGTTTTGTGCTCACTAGTAGCGCGGGAGGGCACGCTACTAAGAAGGCGCTACAGCTATTGCTTAGCAGTAACGCGCGCCCGCACGCGCTACTGCTAGGACAAATAGCTGCAGCGTTTGTTCATTCCCACGCTACTGCTAATCTAGCTAGTGGCAGCGTGTTTACTCTCCATCGCTACTAGTATTCTTTTTTTATTTTTTTTATTTTTAGTGTATTTATGCACCATCGTACAAATATTGGTACAATACTAGTTATGAGGTTTACATCATTATGTCCATAACAGTGTGTCAAATGAAGGTGGATTAGGTTCAAGTGGAGGCAATATGTGGTGCATGTCAAAAGTATACTACTAAACCAAACTTGATCTAGTTTGGACTAGTAGTACTTTCGATGTGCACCACATGTTGCCTCCACTTGAATCTAATCCGCCAGCACAAGCTATTTAATCATCATCATAGTCATAACATCAACAATAGTTATTTAATCATCATAGTCATAGTGTAGCACATCATCATCTTCAAACTCATTCTAGCTAGCTAATCACCACCAACACTACCTGTGGTAGCTATCTAATCACCAGCAACACTAGCTAATAAAAATCATCATAGTCATTACCACCAACACTAGCTAATCACTCATGTTGCTCTCTCTCAGGTAAAATAACATAAAACATGTGTAGCACTCGTTCTTCATCAAGTTGGAGCATGCAGATGAACCTGTCTCCTAATCCTGGGTTGCGCTTCTGATTGCTGTCCCCTAGTACTTCTGTGGCGATCGTTCACAATTTTGCTCCAATCTTTCACTATTAAGCATTCCTCGCTATTTGAAATCCTGAATGCACTAAAGTGCATTATAGGATATCTTGGTCGTAAGCTAACAATTCTCATCTGACCTTTAGTCTCGATCCAATGAGGCACAACATTCAGCAGGAGTCCCTGTTGAAGAACATCGTATAGTAACATACTTAGCAATGAAGTTTAGCTTAAAAAATAATGTATGCAAAAGATGCACTGAGTACAAATAGTAAAAATCTTACCTTCTTTCCTAAATAGATGTGACCGTAGTTCAATACAAACACTATTGGTCGCACATTTTGAGTACTAAGATTTGCAAGTCCAGAAAAATAATTTGTCTTGACAATATGAAGATCCTCAAGCCATGAAACATGATGACTTGTCTCCTCGCAGTTTAGTTCAGCCCCGGGATAGTAGTAGGTCCTGTCTACCAAGCGATGGACATGTTTGCATGATTGGAAATAAGCTGTCAATAGAAATTAGTTGTCAACTATTTTTGGATAAACAATATCAAAGACATAAATATGGTTGAGAAACTCACATTTTGGTAGAACTGGAGGCGTCTGCACATCGACCCAGATGTCGGTATTACCTTCAATATCATCTTCCGGACGAATATCAAAGGTGATAACCATATCAGGCTCAAATGCATAAGTCTTGCATAGTGCTCACCATGTTTTGCATCAAAAATAGGTGTAGTCGTCTTCGTTGTATAATTTTGCATGGAAAATATAACCATGCTCGGTCTTCAAATAAACTCTCTTTACCTCCATAGTAGTTGTCATAGAACTGAAACCTATCTTATCCAATACAAAAACTCTTGCATGGTAGGGGATACGCTAGTAGAATAGTAAAAAAAATATAAGTTGAAGCAAATGAAGCAGATGTCATGCTTACACTACAAAAAAAAGACACATCCATGACATTTTGGGCCGAACGAAATTTTTTTCTGTCATACATATGACACTTCTATGATGATAATTGTGAAAAAACCCGGTATCATCATAGATGTGGTGGGCTCCTACTTCTATGACAAAAAATCATGACAGAAAATGGGCTTTTCATCCTAGGCGGGCCGGAGACGCAGCTGCATGACATTCTTTGGGCCGTCCATGACGGAAAAACCATGGTAGAAGCGAGGGCGAGGAAAATTTCGGGGAGTTTCCGGTTACGGTGGGAGGTCAGGGGCCCAGTGATGCGCGTTTATCTCGTACACGTACGCGCGTGTGTGCGAGGCGTTGGCTCTAACTGAACCCGAGCGATTGCACTGCAGGCTACGCGTTACTGAACCCAAGCGATCGATCGATGGCTGTTAACTGAACCCGATCGAGCGATTCCTTCGCTACTGCTGCTAACTGAAGCCGATCGATGCTGCCTCTCTGGATGAACAGTGAGTGTTGCGGGGGGGGGGTGGATGAACAGTGAGCCGTGGGAGTGGATGAACAGGACCCGTGGCGTTGCCTCTGGATGAACAAGACCCCGTGGTGTGGAGGGCTGGATGAACAGGATGCCCCCGTGGAGGGCTGGATGAACAGTAGATGGTGGAGGGGTGCCCGTGGAGGGGTGGATGAACAGGACCCCGTGGTGTGGAGGGCTGGATGACCAGTAGACGGTGGAGGGGTGCCCATAGAGGGGTGGTTGAACAGTAGCCGGTGGAGTAGTGCGCGGTGGAGGCTGGATGAACAGGAGCCCGTGGAGGCTGGAGGAGGTCGACGTTGGAGATGAACAGTATCACGTGGAGTCCCGTTTTGTGGTATGCCACACCCCTCCCGATGAATAGGACCCCCATTTCGACCATAGCGCTCCAACACAAGTTCGTGTTTCGTCCGTTTTGCGGTACGCCACACCCCTCCCGATCAATAGGACCCCCGTTTCGACCGTAGGAGGTCTGTTTCCTCCGTTTTGCGGTACGCCACACCCCTCCCGATCAACAGGACACCCGTTTCGACCGTAGGAGGCCCGTTTCCTCCATTTTGCGGTACGCCACACCCCTCCCGATCAACAGGATCCCGTTTCGAACGTGGCCGATCGAACACAAGGTTGTTTCCTCCGTTCTGCGGTACGCCAGGCCTTGTTTCCATCGCCTATTCCGTCCAAGCCCTCCCGATGAACTCGACCACGCATTCCATTCCGACCATCCGGTTGGCTCCCCATGAACACGACGACGACATTGTTTCTCTGTTCCGACCCAGCCAATGTACATGAGCCCTGGCCGTACGTATATATGCACGAGTAGGCGTTTGAGACCCCGCCCGTATGTACACATACGTGGCCGTATTTTCTTTCTTGCACCCTGGCAGTTGTACGTACGTGTACATGCTATGTGCACGCCTCTACTACGACACGTGCATGCCTCTACTACGACACATGCGCGCCTCTACATCCACCAGTATATATGTACGTACACGTTCGCGACCAGAATGACAATGCTACGTACGCTTCGACCAGGTGAGTCCCGACTGTCAGGCACTTCCTTGCCTGCGAAGATGTAGCTGGTGGGTCCCAGCAGTCAGGGGGGCAAAATTTTTTTGCCCGGACGCACTTCCTTGAGTGCGAAGATGTAGCTGGTGGGTCCCAGCAGTCAGGGGGGCGAATCGTTTTTTTGTTGCCCGGACGCACTTCCTTGCGTGTGAAGGTGTAGCTGGTGGGTCCCAGCAGTCAGGGGGAAACGTTGTTTTTGCGAAATATGGTGGCCCGTCCGGTGGGTCCCTGCTGTCAGGTGGAGGAATCATTATTTTCCGCGTAATAAGGAGGCACTTCCTTGCTGCGGCCATGGACCCAGCTGTCAGCCTCTCCACGTACAGTCCACGTCCGATGGAAGTCGTTCCTTGACCACGTTGACCACGCCGCGCTGAGAGCACCAGGGTGGTGGACGACGGTGAAGCCTAGGAAGGGGACGACGCGGAGCCGGTGAAGACGCGGCAGTGGATGCCCACGCAGAGAGGAGTATGATGGTTCACTCTTTCCGCTGTGGTGTGAGGCTGCCGTCGCCGCAGGGCCTGGCCAGCGGTGGGAATAGTAGGGGGTGGTGAGGCCTCCGCGCAGCACAGCCGGCCACGGGAGGCAGGAGCAGGCGGCACGACCGGCGCTGCTTTGGGCGGCTGGAGCAAGAAGACCAGAGGTTGAAGAAGCACTACGGCCGTTGGATGGACATCGTACGGTCACTTGAGCTAGAATCGTTCATATTGACTAAGTTGACAAAGCCCTCCGCCTCGTCAACTTAGTAGGCCCACAAGTCAGCCTCCCACCAAGGTGGGTCCCAGCTAGCAGGGGAGTATTCTTTTTTTGTGCATAACAAGGAGGCACTTCCGGTGGGTCCGAGCTGACAGCGGGGGGGACGTTTTTTCACGAAATACGGCGGCCCATCCGGTGGGTCCTAGTAGTCAGGGGGGAAATGTTTTTTTCGCGAAATAAGGTGGCTTGTCTGGTGGCTGCCTGCTGTCAGGTGGAGGAATAATTATTTTGCACGTAATAAGGAGGCACTTCCTTGCGATCGCCGTGGACCCAGATGTCAGCCTCTCCACATACAGTACTCTTCCGATGGAAGTCGGTCATTGACCACGTTAACCATGCCGCACCGAGAGCACCAGGGCGGTGGACGATGGCGAGGCCTAGGAAGGGGACGACACGGACCCGGGGAAGACGTAGCAGCGGAAACCCGCGCGGAGAGGAGTACGAGGGTTCACTGGTTCGGCTGCGGTGTGAGGCTGCCATCGCCGCAGAATAACAGGGGGTGTGGGTGAGTGGAGGGATGGCCTGGCCAGTGGTGGGAGTAGTATGGGGGCGGTGAGGCCTCCGCGGCAGCACAACCGGCCTCGAGAGGCAGGAGCAGGCGGCACGACCGGCACTGCTTTGGGCGGCTGGACCAAGAAGACCAGAGTTTGAAGAAGCACTACGGTCATTGGATGGACATCGTACGGTCACTGAAGCTAGAATCGTTTATTATTGACTAAGTTGACAAAGCCCTTGGTATGCTCCAACTTAGTAGGCCCACAGATCAGCCTCTGAAACGGTGCGCCCCAGATGTCAGGGGGAGGAATCATTTTTTGGGCGGCCAAAGCTAAGAATATCCGAGATTGAAGAAGAAGCACGACATCCGTTGGATAGACATCCAACGGCCACTGCTGCTAGAACCGTGCATTGACTATAATAAGTTGACAAAGCCTTGCATACGCGTCAACTTATTTTTTTAGGGGACGCGTCACTTAGTAGGCCCACAAGTGTGTGGCAGGGAACTTATAGCCCATTTGCATTTTGTAAGAATGTACAACCCATTCTTTAATTCTAATGGAATTTACAACAGCCCATTTACAGTTTGTTAAAAGTACATCCCATTTTCTAGCTAGGACAATGATTAATAATTTCAACCAACCGTTGAAGACAGAATTCAATAAAATTTCCCACATTTTGATGGGATCTGAAATATTTTTATCCCGAAATTTCTAGTCAGATTAAATATAAATTTGTATTACGTAAAAATCCAACGAAACATTGCGCGTGCAACAATGAAAATTTAAGGTTTTCAAAATCCATAAATAATATTTTATAAACTAATTTCGTGTTTGGTGCATTTTTTTATAGTTACTGCCCAGTTTTTATAATTACATCCCATTTATTATTTTTTAAAGCCCATTTTCCTGTTAAGCCTAATGCATCCCTCCTAGGAAAGATTTGCAGCCCAGCGGGGCGGAGAATAACAAGTTGACCTTGCCTGGGTATTCCTCAAAAAGACGTATAGCTGGGCTAGCCATTTTCATCTGGAAAAAATTAGTATCTGGGCTGCATATCTGGCTTGGGCTAGACGGGCCACAGCCCGCCCAGTTAATACCCTGCTCTCCTCTGAACAACAACGAAATCATCGCCAAGAAAAACTCTGCAGTGCTCACGCTTCAAAAACACAAATACTGCTCGAGCTGCTTAGTCCCAGCTATCGGTCACACCTTGTGCAATTCTCTCGTTTATATTGACTACATATGTTGACAATGGTGTGGGACCGTGATGTTAGGAAACCAGGAGAAAGCAAAAAAATATAGTTGTACATAATAAGGAGGCACTTGCGTACGTACGGCTATGTCCCTAGTGGGTCCCTAGTGTCATCCAGTCAAAATAAGGTCATCTCCTGAATCCTCATGTTTGTTGACAATGTTAACAATGCTCGGCGCCACGGCAAGCGCAACAACTAGAAGGACAACGGAGAGGGCCTCGCAGGCCCTACGGATGGTCTGATACAGCGCCCGCTGCTCATTCAGGATCATTGGACACCTATGAGCACCTTCGAGAAACTGAGACGGCATAAAACGGTAAGGCCGCGCTTGGGAGCTCTGGTTTATTTCAAACCTGTATTAACATACACAAGTGTAATTTACTCGTCATCGGAAACAACGCGTAAAATATAGGTGTAATGAAACCGAGGGCCCGAGGTCTGTAAGTAAAACCGGCGGGTTACGCGTGTAATTTGAGAGACCTGTGTATATTTTACGAGCACTGCTATATGGACGACATTACCAGACGATACATGCATGATGTGCGTATCATGCCATCCATAGGCAAGGCTGAAACAGTAGCTAACGGCTGGATTAGCAATCATCTGAGTGTCGTTCAGCGTTTTTATCGTGTGTGAAGTACTTCCGATATTTTACTAGTCGAAATCTACCAACCAAGCGCCTTCGCCCGAGACCATCTGCTTTAATTTACAAGCGTCAGTTTTACAAGCGGTTTTGGTTGGAAAACGATGATCCAATCACGGCCTAATATCATGAGTTGGTCAGAAGATCATATGGTTTCACGTCTAACCTACACGACTTGTCGTATATGCTATGAATGAAACATCAGACGATGAACTTCTTAAGCACGGAAACAACAGAAGAGGATGATCTTCTTAACAAGCAAATCACTAGCATTAGATCGACATGCAAAACAATATAAAGCATTATTCTTAGGAGGCACGGTGAACAGCTCGTGATGCCGCATGCCGCAACATTCCAAGCTCAACTTTGCAATCAAACACAAGGCCTGGCATTACATAGACAATATTTAGAACAAACTCTTAACAAAAGAATATCTCAGCAGAGTAACTATTTACTTCTAAACTGAACACAAGAATAGGAAAAAACACTCGACGCTGCTCACAGCAAGGGCGTCCCACTCAAAAATATCAAATGCATGTCTTCTGGCTAACATTAATGAGAAAATTTTGACAAGGTTTTCCAATTCCAATATATTAAACTAACGTCTTCTTGCTAACATCAATGATTAAACTTTGACAAGCTTTTCCCATTCAAAATATGTAATGCCTATGATCGTAGAGTCCTGTCATAGCTTCTTAAATTGCCAATGGTCTCTGTAGACTAGTCATGTCACCGGTGTCTAATAATACTCTGTAAAGCTTCTCGGCCATTCCTTCTGTAATGTAGCGCAAACAGTGACTGCTTCTTTCTGCAAAGTGGAACGACCAACTGGACCCAGTAATGCAGCAGTTTGCCTTGGACACATTGGCTCCTTTTGTGTAGTTCAACTAAAATCGAAGTCAGAATAAAACCGAGCTTTAAATTTGATATCCCTGTAAGAAACAATAGGTATAAGGGAAATAATTACTGAGGAATAACGGTTGATGACTTGTACTCCCAGAAAAAAAGCATCTACTGATCTACTTTATCTTAATGGGAAACAAAGCAGGAGAGTAGCAATTCTCCATCAGTGTGATTCATTCATATTGACTGAGACATTCTCTTAACAATGCCTTGTTTCAACATGTATAAAGAATGACAAAGCAGAAAAGTACCATTCCTAAAACAATGCAATTGATTCATTTTAACAGAGACATTATCTTAACAATACCTTGGTTAAACATGTAGAAAGAACTACAAAGCAGGATAGTACCATTCCTAACAAGTGTTACAGTTTTGAACTAAGACTCAGTAGTTAATTAATTCTGAGAGTGGCATTGCTTAATTTTACCACTGGCATTAGATTAACGAAAAGCATAAATAGTTCCAGGGGAGAGTGGGCGCAACAACAATATGTGCTTCCATCTACTTATAAAGGGGGTGATGCAGAGTTTGTTGTAACAAAGAAACAAGCATCATGTCTGGGTTGGTCCCATTTTTGTTCACTACTTAATGGGAAAAGACAGCAATACAATAACTTCAATTCAACATTTATTTAAAACAGCACCAATACAAGTAGCACAACATCTCAAAGCACACTGCACAATCATGTGGATGAAGGCATGTACTGACCTTTCATGAGAAGACCAGGATAAAATATGAATCTGCCAACATGAATAGGAAATCCAATCTCGTTTTGTGCAGTTGCACTGAAATCAAGCAAAGTGTTTCACGTAGCGAAGCAAAATGTCGCAATAGCAACAAGTTGAATAGATATCCCTGTTTAAACAGAGGCAAAAAGGAATCAATTACTGGCTAATAAAGGAGGATGAAACATGCGGCCACAAAAATGGTAATCCCGCCAATCCCTAACAAGTGTTCCAGTTTTGAAATAAGATTCAGTAGTTAATTCTGAGAGTGGCATAATTACTGGCTTATAAAGGGGGTGGTCCCATTTTTGTTCCATTTTTGTTCACTACTTAATGGGAAAAGACATCAATACAATAGCTTCAATTCAACATTTATTTAAAACAGTACCAATACAAGTAGCACAACATCTCAAAGCACACTGCACAATCATGTGGATGAAGGCCTGTACTGACCTTTCATGAGACGACCATTATAAAATACGAATCTACCAAAGCGAATAGGAAATCCAATCTCATTTTGTGCAGTTGCACTGAAATCAAGCAAAGTGTTTCACGTAGCGAAGCACAATGTCTCAATAGCAACAAGTTGAATAGATACCCCTGTTGAAACAATTACTTGCCGATAAAGGAGGATGAAACAAACGGTGACAGAAAGAAGCATCTAACTTATCTTGGATGGAAAACAAAGTAGGATAGTAGCATTTCTAAAACGGTTGCATTGATTCATATTAACAGAGACATTCTCTTGAAACAACATTCATTAAAAATGTGATTTACTTTTAACAGTGGCATTGCTTCAATTTTCCAGCGGCATTCTTAGATTAACAACAGCAAAATAGCTGTATGGAACATGCCAGCACCATGTGCGTCCACACGTATAAATGGGTGATGCAGAGTATGTAGCCAAGCAGCATATCTGCGTTGGTCCCATATTTGTTCTCTTTGAACCTTTTTCCTATGTGAGGGCAGCAAATCTAGTCCTGCACAAACTACCCGACCCCCCAGTTTCTTTCCCTTTTCAACAAAGAGATCGGTTCCTTACAGATGTGTGTACTCGGTTACCCCCCATTTCCCTTTTTGACCTATAAAGCGGCTGGATAGCCAGTCTATACTACTTTTTGCCCCTCCTTTCCTCATTGAACCACGTCCTAGATTCTTGCTCCAGCCCACCGCACCCTTCTTTCCTCTTTAAACCAAGCCCTAGATTCGACTACAGATCGAAAAAGATCCACATGCAGCTAGAGCAACGACAGTTTCAAAGAAACTTATACCTTAGGGTCGTCGGGATGTGGCAAGGCGTGCGGCAGGAGGCCGGATCTGCCCACACTACGTACGACAGCGAGGAAGAAGGGGTCAGTGGCCCTCCCGCACAGGCGCTGGGTGAAAGAGAACAGCGCAGCCGGCAGTGGATTGCCTCCCTCGCCAAAGGCGATAGAGTGAACGCTGCACCTCCTCCCCTTCCCGGTGCGACGGGATACAGACGCCTCCTTCACCAGCTGTGAGGGGGGAGAGAGAGACAAGAGGCCAACGCAGTCTTGTTTATATCTGGTGAAGAGAGGGTGAGAGACTGTGAATATAGCAAACCCTAGCAAATGAACGTTGAGCCTCCAGCGTGTAACATATATTTAGTGCGGCGAGTGTATGGAGAGTGCGAACCCTACCGAACAAGCGTTGAGGCTCCCGCTTATATATATACTACTCTAGTACGGACTGAGCTCCGGTGCCTTCACTGCACCTGCTTTTGGCAGTATGACAAGTGAGCCAGCCACATTTTGGGCCCAGCTGTCATAAACCCAAAGGCAGGTGCACTAAGTCAATGAAGCTGCGTCCATATAGTACTCTCGTGTATACGACTAATATATAGTGGAGTGGTTTTCTTATTCTCTCCATAACAATCGTTTTAAATTGTGTAAGTACGAAACGAAACTCTTCATTAATGTACAGTGAAGAAAACTAGTACTACTACTTCCGATGAACTAACGATCCACGCCCATGCATCCTCGTCGCACTTCTTGTCCTTCACATGTGGTACACTACCCTCCCTTAAGTGAACAACCACACATGCGCCAAATTATCAGAAACTGTGAGAGTGTGTAAATAAAGAATTTTAATTTCAATTATCGGAAAGGTTTGAGAGTATTACAAAGTTTGACTTCAGCCAAATCTAATATGCGGAGTAAATAAAAATGGAGGGCTACTACGTCCATCCAGGTTTTTAGTCCACACCATTTTTTAAATCAAAGTTAATAGCTGGACAAATAAAATTACAGGGGAGCTGGAGACAAAGTTGTGAGAAGGCTTAGAAATCAATACAAAACTCATGCTCTTAGTACCAATGTCGATCCTTCTTCGAGGAAACATTTGGTTCATAGCCAATTGTGTGATAAAATTGCACCAATGTGAAAGACGACTGCGTCTCCAATGCAACCAAGGTGAACTGACGAAGGATATCATCTTTGTGCATAACAAGCAAAGAGCATTGATGGAAGACAACTTGTTCTTCATTGAAAATCCATCAACTTCACCAGCCGACGCAACCATGAGGTGCAACCATGAGCATCGATAGGTTATCGTGGTGATGCATCATCCATTTGGCATCAAGTTTGGGTGAGGCACCTATGAAGTTTGACAAATCCTCACTATGGTCTGTTTCTTCTCAGTAATCAAGCTTGAGGAAGGAAGAACCACGTGGCAAAGGACAGTGAGGCGGAACAACAATGGCCATCCAATTTTGTGCAGTTCCACTAAAATTGAGGAAGACATGCCTGGGTATGGAGACACGCATCGCTGTTTCCAAAAATATAAAAAAAGGGTTAGCAACGACATCTCAATTGTCAATAAGAATTAATGAAAAGTACACCAACAAACAGAAGCATCATAATTATCTTGATGGGAACTAAACCCGGATACCCAAGAAAAAAAGCATTTCTTCATTTAACCAGTGATAGTACTACCACCATATGGACAATGACCGCACAACCACCATGTACTTTTTTTCGAAACAACATGTATACCTCCACCGAGGCATAAATCAGGACAACTTTTCGAGTGGCATTTCCTCTATAATAGTACTACTAGTAGGTGATGTTGGACCAGCCGACGAACCCTAGCTACTATGCATGGGGAGCTGGGGAGTAGTCGCATAGAAGAAAACCCGCACGCAGCGACCTGGGGAGCTGGACTAGTACAAGAAGTTATACCTCAGGTGGGCAAGATGTCATTTAGGCGGGCGGGCGGGATCTGCCCACATGACGGCAGCGAACAAAGGCGTAGAGGATCTTCGTCCGCGCCAGTGCCGGCTCCGAGAGGAGGGTGCGCATCGGCTTCCTCTGTCGCCGATGGCGACACGTCAACGTTGCACCTCCTCACCTCCCGCAATGGACGGGATTTGGCCGGATCTGTGACCACCGGTGACGAGAAAGATAGAGTGGACACTTTCATCATGTTTTGATATGGAGAGGGTGAGAGAGCGACACGCAAGAAACTCTATCAAATAAGCGGGCCAATCGCCCTATATGTTTGACTTGCACACACACACAATTTCGATGGCTCTCTTCATCGATCTCGCACCCACCCACTTGATCCTCCCTTCGAATCTATCAATAGCTATGACCCCTCCCTCTCTTCTCGTGGATTGCCCGACCCTCTATATATGATATGGATAGGCCTCCATTTCACACACATTGCATGCAAAAATTTGTTTGAGAAGTCATCGACACGTATTCCCACAAATAATTCACGAAATCAACCCCCCACCCCCAACCCAAAACAAAAAACACTCACGAACACGGTTTGTATCTCTCACACACACCCACGTAGGTGGGGGACGTGCACGAAGAGAAGAGGTGCATGCACGGCGCACGTACTCCCATCTCTTTCCCAACCACGCCCGCGCGGGTACACGGTGGAGCTCATTTCTATACAAAAAAGGCAGCCCATGTGGTAATTTGGCATGTGTACTGGTTGTCCACTTGGTGGAGGGAGGATCGTCTACCATGGGTGAACAAACTAACTGCGACTTGACGCGTTATGTTAAATTAAAAAAAGAGGCAAACCATGTGGGGCCTACCTTGAACCACGTGCGGATGTATATAGATGCATTTTAAGTGTAGATTCATTCATTGTGTTCTGTATGTAGTTCACCTAGTGGAATCTCTACAAAGACTTATGTACCTAGTGGAATCCCTCCATTAAGGTGTGTAAGTCATCTTATGAAAACCAAATAATCCCAAAACACTTAGGCGCGGTGCATTAACTTCTACCTCGTTTCTTGTTTCTTGACATATCAACCAATAAAAGATGAGGGGTGTGCATGCTTTTAATGAGTTGAGACTACAAACATGACATGCAGTGGTTAGTTCATTGCATGCAATGCTATTAATTAGCAAATAAACATTAATGTCTCTCGTTTTCTCCTCCTCCTTGGTCAAGGTGCATAACCTAAGATGACTTACTCACCTAGACGGCTGTGGTTTTAAATAGAATACGCGCGTTCCCGGAAATAAGAAGCGAAAACTGGCGGACAATTTTTTAAGGGTCTATCTAGGACACATCTAAGTTGATGTCCACTCTGTTTGTGGTCTTTTTTTGTCCTAGTTTTTTTTTGTTTCCTGTTGCTGTACATTATATACTTGTGGGAGCTTAGATGTGATATCCTTAAATAACATCAGTAGATGTGAATTAGACAAACTGATTTTCTAACATACCAAGAAAGAAAACTCGATCAAAAACACGCCCCCGCTTCCAGGTCGCGAGAGTCGTCTCGCACACACACATAGACATAGACATGCATATCCGTGTTTACTACATAAAATTCCATTTTCATCTCCATCTCCAATCATATTTGTCCAACTACCACATTATTTACGTTGTTAATTATATATGCAGCAATATTAACATACAGCATCTCTTGTTTGCGCACGTCCGGACCACTGCCACGGCCGGTCCTGACCAACCCGAACCCTCTTCATCACCCGCGCGTGCTTCCCTCCCGAAACGGTCAGTGCCGCATTCATGCCCGGCCAGAGCGGACGCGACCTCTCACTGGCGCCGGCATTGAAGCGGCGCGCCGGCCGAGAGAGCGTCGCCCGCGCTGCTTCCGAGTGCACGTGGCTGCTCCGCGTTCAAAGGTCACAATAGCCGGCTACAACATGCATGTAAAAAGTTCTTGGGAGTCCGTGCTACAGCTAGCTGTCCTCCCCCAACTCGTCAATCTCTTCCAGTAGTGCTAGTACTCCATGGCGCGGTCCATCGACAAGCAGGCGGGAAAGTTATCGTATACTACTCGGTTTGCAGTGAGCGGCATGCTGAGCGACCGTGTGGGGTCGAGCCGTGGAGGAGGGTGAGACACGAACATGACAGACGTGATTTAAACGTGGGTTTTGCTCGATGGCGCGATCCAACAAAACGAAACGTTGGTTTCTCTCCGTTTCCATTTTTTCTCTGGAAAAACCGAAACTTTCCACTCCATTTTCATTCCTATTACAAGGTTGCCCCGTTACAACATTCCATCAAATACAAAGGAAAACTAACATGCATGCTGATGCATCTCAATGATTCACAGATCATAGCCAATATTTACTTCCCAACTAAAGAAAAAAGTTGTGAGAGCGTGTACGAAACAAAAACTACTGATGGGGTCTGTCGGGGGTTGGGTGCGACATATGCCAAAGGATGGCTTATCATGGTGGGAGCGAGTAGAACGTCGCCGGTGCCTGGAAACGGGATAAGGCGTAGACACGAACGCCGGCGTTATTTACCCAGGTTCGGGGCTCTCCTAGGAGATAACACCCCTAGTCCTGCTGTGCGGGGTCTCCGCATGATCACTAAGGCACAAGTGATACAATGGTGCTCCTCGAGCTGTGCGCTAGAGGCAGAAGGAGGCAAGGCTAGCTCTCTTCCTGCTCTAGGGGGTGGCTAGTTCTAATGGAGTGGGAACTCTTTGCATGGGTGGCCTGGGGGGTTTATATAGGCCAACCCCCCAGGGGTACAATGGTAATCTGGCCGGCTGCCGGGCCCGGCTGTCAGCGTCCCCAGCATCCGGCTTCTCCGCTGACCGCTGGGGCCCGCCGCCTGGTGGGCCTTGCCGACTGGTTGGTGGTTGTTCACTGTAGTCGTGTCCTTAGTGACGAGGGCTTGGTCATCTTAGCGTGGCTACAGTCCCGCCGCCTGGTGGGAAGACACTATAGCCACACCTAGTCTTATCAGCTTAATGGCGTGCTCGCCTCGGGACAAGGGATGGGTGCCTGCTGGAGGCCGGCCCCTCTCTAATCCGCCTGGTCGAGCTCCCGCCGTCTTCCTTGGGGTCACTGCCTGATAGGGCCCGCCTCTGGCGGGCCATACCGATAGGCCGTCATGGGGAACAGGGCTCCGCCTGCCCTGAGCAACGTTAGGTTAGATATGGCACATTGCTCCGTTGTGCGGAGATCTTCGTCCGTACGGAGCACTGTAGCCACACCCGTCTCGAGCGTGGGAGGCGACGTGCTTCACTATGGCCAAGCTTTGTCTTGTACTCTCGATGGGAGCTCGGCCCCCCATAGTCGTGAGGTGGCCGCCTGCCTGTTGCCGCCCTCTCTGGAGGGCCGCCGCTAGGAGCCGGTTAATCGGAGCGTCGTAGTCTTGGGTCGACAACCCTCTGGCAGCCAGCCGCTGAGCCAGCTGGCCCCAGAGGGCAGAGCTTCAGCTGGGGGCCCAGCTAGGCGGAGTGGGCCCAAAGTCTTGATAAATCATGGGAGTCAGGTGAGCCTACCCGTGGCCCATTACTCCGACATTAGTCCCCAAAGCCGGTGAGGCGCCGTGGTCGAGGGGCTGCGAAGCCTCCGCAGCTTCCACCCTCACCGGGCTCCGGGAAGGTGCCGGTCTGCTATGTCGCCAGCCTAGCAGGCGGAGCTCGTACTGTTGGTTTTTGAACTTCAGGGCGGGAGTTTAGGTGGCGTGCCTGCTAAGCTTCCCAGGCCGCCGCCCTCCATGGACGCACCACGCGGCACGCGTCAGCCAGGTTAGCCTGCCACTCCACATTTCAGACGTGAAGTGACACAGGGCCGGGCCCGCCACTACCGTGCCTCGGCGACCGGGCGGATCCACTGCGCCGAAGGGGGCGGTTGCCTTTCCCACGATCTTTTACGGCGTGGTAAATGCGTGCGGGAAACGGGGGTCGGGGGGGTGTGGGCGCAGTTAATCCCATGACCCCACATCCCGTCCCCTCGGCTTCACAGCCCGGGCGCTATAAATAGGGAGGGGGGAAGGTGCGGCAGAGCTCTCGTGCCCCTCCCACTCATCTTCTTCCTCTTCTCATCCTCCGTTGCTACTGCTGCCGCAACGCCGCCGCCGTTCCCCACCGCCGGCGTGTTTCTCCTCTCCGCGCCGCCAGCCGGAGCCATGGGCAACTGGGACGGATCGACTGTGATCGAGGATCACATCTCCTTTCTCCGTGATACGCGCCGGACGCTCAGCACGGCCTTCGTCAAGGCGCGGGTGCCGGCGGAGATGGAGATATCGCCGGTGCCGTAGGACGGCGAGCGGGTCGTCTTCCGCTGGCATTTCCCGCGTGGCTTCGGCCTCCCGGCGAGCGACTTCTTCCGCTCCTTCCTCAACTTCTACAATCTTCAACCTCACCACCTCATGCCCAATGCCGTGACTCTGCTTTCCGCCTTCGTCACGGCGTGCGAGGGCTACCTCGGCATCCTCCCCACAATCGAGTTGTGGGGAGCATTCTTTTATGGAAAGCTCGGCACCTCCGCCAAGGAGACGGCGGCCGAGTGTGGGGGCTTTGTCACCGTGCACCGGCCGGGGAAACGGAACGCCTTCCCCGTCATCAAGCTGGCGCAGTCGGTGAAGATGTGGCAGCAGTCCTATTTTTACGTCGAGAACGTGGACCCGGTTGCCGACTTCCTCAACCTGCCGGCCTACGAGGCCGGCCCCCCCACCATAGCTCGCACTTCCTAGAAGTACAAGCCGAAGCCGGTGTCGGCGGACGCGGAGGCCGCCATCGGCCGACTCTGAGTGCTCCAGGAGGCGGAGGGCCTCGTAGCCTCCGACCTCCTCATTGCCTTCGTTGAGCGTCGGGTCCTCCCGCTCCAGAGCTGCACTCATCCAATCTTCCGGATGGGCGGACATCACAATCCATGCCGGCTGTGCACGAAGGGGATGCCGCCTGCTGAAGTTTCACGGATGGTGAACGAGATCTCCAACCTCAAGGTGTCGGAGGTGGAGTGGCGGTACGGGAAGCGGCCATACTCCCGCCACAACCCGCCCCCGACTATAAGTCTCTTCATTTGGTCTTTGCAACTATTTCCTTCAGCTTCGTTTCTCTTTACGACGCCGCCCTCCTTGGTTGCAGATTTATATGTCCGAGGCGACGGCCGCCCTCCTGGGGCCAGGTGATGCCCTCCAGGCGGACAAGGCGGAGAGCGGTCTGGACGACCCCGACTTGGGGGCAGCCGCCCTGGTTGACGACGCGATAGGCGGTGGGGGCAGAACGGACAGCGGTAGTGGAGCAGGCGGCTCCGAGGGAGGTGGCGGCATGGAGGCATAGCCTGAAGACGACGAAGATGAAGACGATCCGTGCAATGCCCGGAGCTCCGCCACCACCGGTGTCGGCCCCTCTTCTGGACCACCCGCTCAAGGCGGCAAGCGCAAGCGGAAACAGGGTGCGACCCTGTTCGGCAGCGCTCTAAAGAAGCCCAAGAACCCAGCCGCGGCGACCGGGCGGAAAGAAACCACGGCCAAGGCGGCCCAGTATCAGAGGCGGCTGAAGGTGCCTGTTATGGTGTCGGCGTAAGTATCCTTCCTTCACTCCTTGTTTTTTGTCATTCTAGTGTGAAAGCCTTCCGACTTGTTTCCTTGTTTCAGGGCCCCGCTGACCCTCGAGAAGTCGGGCGCCGCCTCGGTCCTCAGGTCGGCAACGACCTCCTCGACCAGTCGGCGCATCGACCTGGCTGCCGACCTTCGGGAGGCGACAGAGCGGAACGCGCGGGAGGCGCGCGAAGAAGTGGCCGACCGCCTGGCCAGGGAGCAGGCGGCCTTGTCTACCGCGTCCGCCGAGAGGGCGCTGGCACAGGCGGAAGCCCAGGCCACAGAGAGGGAGCAGCTCGCGGAGGCCGCACGCCGCCAAGAGTCGCTGCTTGTGGCGCCCCTGAACACCACGCCGCCTTTGCCTGAATTCGAGGCGACGGCCGGAGGAGCAGGCGGCGACTACCCGATCCAGGAGCGGGAAGGCGGTGACGTGGCATGCCGCACGTCTTTGTGCCGCCACCCCCGCCAGCCAGCGAGCCATGGGACGAGCAGCCGATGGCGCCGCCAGTCGTAAGTACGGTGGTGACGGACCAGATCCCTACGGTCCGTCTACCCGCGCGACGTCGTTTGGAGAAGGCGGCCTCAGCGCCGCGGTCGCAGGCGGTTGGCACCGCAAGCTCGTCGGCCCCTGATACCGAGGCGACCAACACCGCACCCATAGGCTGGATCCACAGGGGCGGGACTGGTGCCCTGAACCAGGCGTCTCTTGACATCTAGGCCAAGCTCCGGACGGAGGGGGAGGCCCTTAGGCGCTACAACGAGGCCTACTTGGAGTCGCGCACTGCCATCCGCGTAAGTTGTCCTTGGCTCTTTTCTTCAAATGATCTTTTTTGCTTCTATTGTGGGGGCGCACAAGCACACCCACTGGGTGTAGTCCAGAAGTTCCGGGCCGGCTGCTGAGCAGGCGGGTCAGAACTTCATCTTGCGACTGTTGACTGCTGACTGCTGACTTCTTTTGATGTCTCTTCTGCAGGATTATCACAACTCCCGCGCGACTGCCTACAACCAAGGTCCGGGAGCTGGAGGCGCAGATGGCCCATCTGGCCGAGAGCCGGCGTAAGTTTCCTTCTTCCTTCTTCGCGGGGGTGCGCTGGCGCACCCGCGGGCTGTAGTCCCCGAGGTTCGGGCCGATTGTGGAGCAGTCGGGCCGAATCTCCTTAGTTGTTTCTTTCCTCTGCCAACTACTTCTTTTCCGCGGGGGCGCGCTGGCGCACCCGCGGGCTGTAGTCCCCGAGGTTCGGGCCGACTGCTGAGCAGTCGGGCCGAATCTCCTTAGTTCTTGGTTTTCTTTGTCTCATCCGCTTGACTGATGCTTTTTGTTTCTCTTTGTTTCTTCAGAAGCCAACGCCGCTCTGTAGCAGCAGCTGGGTGAAGCCAACACCGCCCTGCATGGCAAGGAGGTGGAGTGCAGCAAGTTGGTGGAGGAGCGAGAGCGCCTGGTCGCCCAACTTGCCGAGCAGGCGGATACCCTCAAGGCGGCCCATCTAAAGGCGGAGACGATGGAGACCAGCCTCCACACCGAGTTTGAGGTCGAGCGCTCCACCTGGGCCGACAAGGAGGTCCAGGTGATGGGCTGCTTTAGTAGCATCGAAGACTTGGTCGATGGTAAGCCTTATTTTGTTGGTTTCTTGTTTTGAGATGTCGGCCTTTGTTTATAGCCTTGGCCTTTTTCTTCTTCCGCCCAAACAGACTTCTTCCCATCCAATGATGTGGCCGCGATCCTAATGATCGAGGCCCAGCGTGAGGAGCGAAGGGCGGAGGGTGCGCAGATCGCCGCTGATGCCTCGTGGACTCTTGGCGAACAGGTCCTCAGCATTCAGGCCCAGCTTCGGCCTGCTCACCGCTTGCTGCGCTGCCTCTAGCGCGTCGGAGCCCAGGCGGTCTCCGCCCTCTGGCCCGGCTTGCCGGCCCCGCGCACCCCAAGTCAGACTGCCGACTGGCTGGAGGTGGTGGCCGGCTGCCTGGAAGCCTGGAAAGGCTCAGTAGCCCGGGCAAGGGCGCGTCGGGCCTTGGAATTCGTCAAGGCGTGGTACCCTGGGCTAGATCTAGCCCAGTTAGCCATGTTCCGACTGGAGGCGCGGGAGGAGCTTGTGGTGGTGGAAGCTGATCTTGTCAACAGGGCGGCGGCGATCACCGACTTCACCGACACCAGTGTCTTTGTCCCGGAGGTGGTCGAGGAAGGCGGTGAAGCTCCGCACGAGTGGCTCGGGTTAAACCCAGAGGACAGCGAGGATTCAGCTGAAGTCATCGACTCTAGCAACGAAGGGGAAGATGGGGAGGAAGACGGAGAGGAGGAGGAGGAAGACGAGGAGAGTGACGTCGACATGCCGGAGGTCAGGGCGGACGGTCAGCCCTAGCCCGACAGGGCCATAAGCAACAAGCCACGCGCCAAGGTGCCGCCCGCTGCTGGAGGTGGCCAGGAGGGGACCGACCAGCCACCCGTTTCTCCGACGGATGCCATCGACTCTGTCCTCCAGTCCTCCGCCGCCCCGCCTGCTGCTGGCGATCCCTCTGTCCAAACGGAGCCGCCTACTGCGCTAGGTGGTGCGGCCGACTCCAGTGTCCAGCCAGAGTCCTTGGCCATGCCAGTCGGCACCGTCCAGTCGGATCCTTCTACCCCGCCAGCCGGCACCGCTCAGCCGAAGCCTTTTGCCCCGCCAGCCGGCACCGTCCAGCCAGAGTCTTCTATTGTGCCAACCGGCACCGCCCAGTCGGAGTCTTCTGCTGGTCCTTAGGGTTTATCTGCTTTCCGCTTGCCGTTCTGAACTTTTTGTTAAATTCGCGCAATTCCACCCTCGAGGTGTATATCAAAAACTCTGTTTGAATGTTGGCCAAAGGCCTTTATCCATGTAAATATTTATCATTGCTCGTGCTTGCTGTGCCGACCTCCAATCTTTTTCCCTTTTTCTCCTTGGCTATTTTCCGTTGCCGCCAACCCTTTGGCTTTGCTTTCACCAGCTGGGCGGCCGCTCTGTGGACCGTGAATGATTTGAGCGTTCTAGCCATTGGTGAGGGGGGCTAGGACTTAGCCATTCAAAGTTTTTTGGTAATAGAGGCGGAGGCCGGCCGTATGGCTGCCAAGCAGCCAGGCGGCTAAGTGCGATGCTGCCCTCTACTGTATGCGTGCTTTTCCTTAGTCGTTCTTTTGTGTGGGGCACCTCTTTGCAACCTTTGCCCGCCATGCAGTCGCTCTGCGAGCTGTGGCTTCTGACAAAGGGAGTTTTTGGTGTCGGCACACTACTTGTCCGGCTACAAGAGGCGGCATATTGCAGAAGGCGGCGAGGCTCCGGGCCGACTGGTCGGACGCGGTGCCAGGCGGAAAGGATGGGCTATACATTCCCATAAATATGACGCTTATCATATAGATAAAAGAGGGCAGTCCCTGAGCTCTTCTCGGGGGACCCGGAGTCTTTATGCATAGTACAAAAGGTAGCGTGATACATACTACTTTCAACTGTAAAACCTTCGAAGGAGGTTTGTGTTCCATGGCCTCTCCGTCTCCTTGCCTGAATCATCCCTTTTGCGCGCTCTGGGCTTCTGGGCATCGATCAGATAGTAGGCATCGTTGCCCAACACCTTACTGATGATAAAAGGGCCTTCCCAAGGTGCCGAGAGCCTGTGTTGTCCAGCTGTTCGCTGGATCAGCCGGAGCACAAGGTCTCCCTCCAGGAAGGACCTTGGCTTCACCTTGCGGTTGTAGTATCGGCGCAGACTCTGCAGGTAGATGGCCGATCGGCTGAGTGCCAACAGCCAGCCTTCCTCCAGCAAGTCAGCGCCGTCTTCTCGTGCCTCCTTGGCATCCGCCTCGGTGTACATGGTGACTCTTGGGGAGTCGAACTCAATATCCGTCAGGATGACGGCTTCGGCACCGTAGACGAGGAAGAAAGGCGTGAAGCCTGTTGACTTGTTTGGAGTTGTGCGCAGGCTCTAGAGGACGGCCGGCAGCTCGTCGAGCCAGCAGCCGGCCGAGCGCTCCAGAGGCTCGACCAGTCGGGGCTTGAGGCCGGACAAAATGAGGCTGTTTGCATGCTCCACTTGGCCGTTTGACTGTGGGTGGGCAATGGACGCTAAGTCCAGGCAGATGCCCTGTGTTGCACAGAAACGAGCCAAGGCTCCCTTAGCGAAGTTGGTGCCGTTGTCGGTGATGATGTTGTGTGGGATGCTGTATCGCGTGGTGATGTCGGCGATGAAAGTCACGGCAGTCGACCCATTCAGCTTCTTGATTGGTTTTTCCTCTATCCATTTGGTAAACTTGTCCACAACAACCAGTAAGTGAGTCATGCCACCGTGGGCCATCTTGAATGGTCCCACCATATCCAGTCCCCATACAGCAAAGGGCCAGGCTATGGGGATGGTCTTGAGTGCAGAAGCCGGCAGGTGTGGCTTGGAGCGGAACCTTTGGCACCCTTGACACTTCTGAACAAGCTCTTTGGCGTCTTCCAAGGCTGTCGGCCAGAAGAACCCGTGGCGGAAAGCCTTGGCCACAAGTGATCTTGAAGCCGCATGGTGGCTGCACTCGCCCTGGTGGATATCTCTGAGTATTGCTTGGCCTTGGTCCGACTCCACACACCGCTGACAAACCCCTGTTACACTTCGTCGCACCAGCTCTCTGTTGACGATGGTGTAAGCTGCAGCTCGCCTCTGCACCTGTCGGGCTGAGACTTCATCGGTTGGCAGCTCTTTATTCACCAAGAACTTGAGGATTGGCTGGGCCCATGAGGGCGCCGCAATTTCTTCGACTGCGTCTACTGCAACTTGAATGAGGGCGGCTGGGAGGGGAGGCGGCGGGTTGGCAGCTGCTTCCGCCTGCTGTGTTGGAGAAGTCCCCGGGCCGACTGCTGAAGTCGCCGGGCCGGGTTCTGAAGTCCTCGGGCCGGGCGCGGCTGTAGTAGTCCCCGGGACGCCTGTCGAGATCCCCGTGCTGGCCTCTAGGGCCCTCAAGTCGGATCCGACTGCTTCGGGAAGGGCCGGCACAAAGATGGAGTCTAAATCAGGAGACGGCTTGACAGACGGCTTCAGAAGGCGGCGTAGGGCGACGCCGGCTGATATTGCTTGTCGGGTGGAGCCAATCCGTGCCAGAGCATCTGCTTGCTCGTTGTTATTTCTTGGCATGTGAAGGAACTCGCACCCATCAAAGTATTCTCTGAGTTGCTGCACGAGGAAGCGGTAGCTTGCCATGTTTGCATCCTTGGCGTCCCAGTCGCCTGACGACTGCTGGACCACCAAGTCAGAGTCACCATAGCATAGGATCCGGCGGATGCCGAGTTCCTTGGCAAGCCGGAGCCCATGTATGAGTGCCTCATATTCTGCTTCATTGTTGGAGGCGGCGAAGTGGACTTGCAAAACGTATTTGAGCTTGTCGCCTTTGGGAGAGGTGAGGACGATGCCGGCTCCCAGGCCAGTGCGCATTTTCAAACCATCGAAATGCATCCGCCAATGAGTGGAGTCTGGTGCAGGCAGAAAATATTGGGTCTCGACCCAATCGACGAGGAAGTCAGCCAACACTTGTGACTTGATGGCGGTGCGAGGCTGGTAGTAGATGGTATAAGGGGACAGGTCAATAGCCCACTTGGCCACTCGGCCAGAAGCATCTCGGCTCCCAATGATCTCAGCAAGTGGAGCTATGCAGACAACAGTTATTGGGTGCTCTTGAAAGTAGGGCTTTAGCTTCTTGGCGGCAAAGTGCACGCCGTAACACATCTTCTGGTAGTGGGAGTAGTTTTGCTTGGAGGCGGACAATACTTCACTCAAGTAATACACTGGTCTCTGGACCGGCAATGCTTTGTCCTTCTCATTGCGCTCTACCACCATGACTATGCTGACAACCCGGCTGGTGGCTGCAATGTAGAGGAGCATGGGCTCCTTCTTAGTCAGAGTCGCCAGGATAGGCGGGGTTGCCAACATCTTCTTGAGCTGGAGAAATGCTTCGTCCGCCCTGTCGTTCCACTCGAAAAAAGTGGTCTTCTTCATGAGTTGGTACAGGGGAAGGGCCTTCTCGCCCAGCCGACTGATGAAACGGCTGACTGACGCCAAGCAGCCGGTGAATTTCTGCACATCCAGCAGTCGGGTGGGCACTTTCATCGTCTCGATTGCTTTGATCTTCACGGGATTGCACTCTATGCCACGCTCTAAGACCAGAAAACCGAGGAGCTGGCCGGCTGGTACTCCAAAGACACATTTCTCTGGATTGAGCTTGATCTGGAATTGGCGCAGGTTCTCAAAGGTCTCCTTGAGGTCCTCCAGCAGCATGCCACGCTTCTCTGTCTTCACCACCACATCATCCACATATACATGGGCGTTTCTGCCGAGTTGCTTGAGGAGGCACTTCTGCGTGCAACGCTGGAACGTGGCGTCGGTGTTTCTTAAGCCAAACGTCATGGTCAGGTAGCAGAAGGCTCCAAATGGCGTGATGAAGGCGGTCTTCAGCCTGTCGGCCGGGCTCAGTTTTATCTGGTGATACCCAGAGTATGCATCCAAGAAACTCAACAGCTCGCATCTGGCTGTGGAGTCTATTACTTGATCAATCCTCGGCAGAGCAAAGGGATCTTTGGGGCAGGCTTTGTTGAGGCTGGTGTAGTCAATGCACATGCACCACTGCTTGTTCTTTTTCAACACTAGGACTGGGTTGGCTAGCCACTCTGGAAAGAATACTTCCATAATGAATCCGGCTGCTAGGAGCCGGGCTATCTCTTCTCCGACAAATCTTCTCTTCTCTTCTGACAGGCAGTGCAAGGGCTGCCTGACCAACTTGACGTCAGGTCGAACATGTAGCTTGTGCTCGGTGAAATCCGTCGGAACACCCGGCATGTCTTTGGGAGACCATGCAAAGATATCCCGATTCTCACGGAGGAAATCGACAAGCTCGCTTTCCTATTTGCTTTCAAGGCATGTGCCTACGACAGCGTGCCTCTCTGGGTGCTCCGGGTCCAAGGCTATTTTCTTTGTTTCCTTGGCCAGCTTGAACGAGCCCTCAACCTCCGACTCCTGGGGGATTGGTGACATTTCCGGCTTCTTGCCTGCCAACGCCACCACCCGGTCAAGGAGCCGCTTCTCAGCAGCGATCACGAGGGACTCAGCCAGCCAGCTGCTATCTGCAGTGCAAGTGATCGATCTCTTGTAGTCTCCTACTACTGTCAGGATTCCCTTGGTACTCGGCATCTTCATCTTGAGGTAGGCGTAGTGGGGGACCGCCATGAACTTGGCAAGAGCAGGCCGGCCAAGCAGGGCATAGTAGGGTCTCTCAAGGTCCACCACTTCAAACCAAACTGACTCTCGGCGGAAGTGATTCTTGTCTCTGAAGAGGACATCAATCTGAGTCTTGCCGATTGGTGAGCAGGAAAGGCCAGGGACTATGCCATGGAAAACAGTCCGACTGGGGGTGAGCTACTTCTGCTTGATTCTGAATTTCTCCATTGTGTCACGGTACAGGATATTGATGCTGCTGTCACCATCTATCAGGATTCTGGAGAAACGGGTGGCCCGCCTCTCCGTTTCAGGGGTTGCTTCTAAGACCAGGGCATACGAACCAGGGGAAGGCATCACTTCCGGGTGGTCGGCCCTGCTCCAACTGATAGGCTTCTCGGACCAATGCATGAACTCTAGAGTACTGGAGGCCACTGCTTGCACTTCTTGTTGTTGTTGCCGTCTGCTGCTCATGTCATCGGCCACGTTGGTAAACACAACATAGGCTCCGTGCTCCTCTGGGTACTCGTCTTGTATGGCGCCGACTGGTCGGGCAGCCGGCTGCTAGGGCTGAGGAGGCGGTGGTCCGGCAGACGGAGGAGGCAGGAGTCCATCTCCCTTGGCAATTCTGGTGAGCCAGTGACACTTGCAAGTGGTGTGGTTGGAGGGCTTCGCGCCGCTATGGAACTTGCAGGGTGCATCCAAGGTTTGCTCGTAAGAGAAAGCAGGCAACCAATTGGTCTTGTCGCCCTTCTGCCGCTTGGGCGTCGGCTACCCTTCTGGCTGCTGATCCTCGGTCGTCACCACCTGCCGGCTGGTGGAAGCCGGCTGGGTGGCCTTCCGCTTGTGATCTCCTGGTTGCTGTCGCCGACTGGTGTCACCAGCCGGAGTCCGAGGCGCCTGAGGGGCCACCTTGCAAGACGCATCAACCAGGATTTCCGCCTTCATGGAGGAGTCGGCCGTGGCATGCTTGTCGGCGATGACCAGCAGCTCATCGAGGGTCTCAGGCTCGTCGCAGAGGAGTCGGTGCTTGAGGAGGGTGCCCTCTCGGCACTTGGCAGTGAAGTACTCGATCGCCTGCACCTCGTGCATGCCTTCGCAGGAATTGTGCAGCTTGGTCCAGCGTGTGAGGTAGTCGCGAGTCGACTCCGTGGGCCCTTGGACGCACAAGGAGAGCTGTCGGGGCTTGGGAGCCCGCTTGTAGGTGCTGCTGAAGTTGCAGATGAAGACCTCGGTGAAATCAACCCAGCTGTTGATGATGCGGGGCTTCAGGTTGTTGAGCCACATCCGGGCAGTGCCCTGAAGCATGAGCGGGACGTACTTCACGGCCACGCGCTTGTTGTCGTTTGCTATACGGACGGTCGTGGAGTAGTCAACCAGCCAGTCCTCCGGCTTCACGGAGCCGGTGTACTTGGGTGTGTCTCGCGGGAGAGTGAACCCTTTAGGGAAGGGCTCATCTCGGATTCGGGGGCCAAAACAGGGTCGGCCCAGCGCATCTTCTTCTTCGAGCGATAGGGATCGGTTGAGACGATCAATCCGATGGCGAGCATCATTCTCTCTGACTCCCTCTCGACGGCCAAGGCGGTCGTCGAGTGTCGGATGCGTGACAGGAGTTGGAGTGGGGTATCTTGCTCCACGAGGCAGGGGAGGCGGCAGGTCGCCTCGCCGCTCTACTGCGCGAGGGCGGCCGTCCTTGTCCCGCTCGATGGAGAGGTATGTCCGACTGCGGCTGGCAGCCGGCTCGTTGCCCTTTCCTCCGCGGGCGCCACCAGTCGGCGTCCGAGAGGTCGCCCCATGATCTCGGCGTGGGGGCGGCTCGTTATTTCGTCCGGGTGGGACTTCGGCGCGGCAGGCGGCCTCGTGCTGCACAGCTACCACGTCTAGGAGCTGCTGGACTCGCTCCGTCATGAGGCGGCACTCGTCACCATCCCATTTGTCCAGCTCATCCATTAATGCCTGGGCGGCCCGGATGTTTTCCGCAGGCGTGGCGTAGACAGGGCGCTCTGCCCCGAACATGCTGGCAACGGTCGCGCCACACTGCCGAACTGTGCCGAGGCGGCTAGGGCCCTCAGGAGCCGGCGTGCTGCCTACGACCCGGTCCATCTCGCGCCGATAGCCGTCCGAAAGCCGACGCATGCTGGCCAGGCGGCCAACATTTTCGAGAAGCTGGAGACAGCGTGCGTCCAGCTCCTCAGCGTCCGCGCCCTCGGGAATGGGTGTCGTGAGGTCGCGCAGAGCGGCGTCGAGGGGATCTTGAGCACACCCGTCTGAGTGCTCGTCGCTGTTGATGACGAGTACATCCATGACGGTGCTCCCGCCGCTGTACTCGCGAGGAGGTGGCTCGTCGTAGACCACCACATTGGTGGGGAACGCGTCGAGCGACGCCGTGTCGGAGTCGACGACCATCGGATCGGTCAAGCCGACGGACTCCAGGTCCACAGCAGGCTTGCTGGCGACATGGAGCTGGTCGAGGAGGCTGACGAGGCGGCTCTCAGCGCAGCTTGTGCCCGCGTCAGAGGCCGGCTCGTCAGAGAGGTCGATCTCGCTGACAAGGTCAGCAAGGCAGCTCGCCGCGCAGGTGATCTCCGCGCCGTGCAGCGCGTCGGGGCTGACGCCGTCGGGCATGCTGGGTTGGCTTTGCTCGCCAGGAAGGAACAGGGTTCCTGTCCAGAGCAGATCTCCGGGAGATGGTGCACCTCGCCTCACGGTGGGCGCCAAATGTCGGGGGTTGGGTGCGACATATGCCAAATGATGGCTTATCATGGTGGGAGTGAGTAGAATGTCGCCAGTGCCTGGAAACGGGATAAGGCGTAGACACGAACGCCGGCGTACTTTACCAAGGTTCGGGGCTCTCCTAGGAGATAACACCCCTAGTCCTGCTCTGCGGGGTCTCCGCATGATCACTAAGGCACAAGTGATACAATGGTGCTCTTCGAGCTGTGCGCTAGAGGCAGAAGGAGGCAAGGCTAGCTCTCTTCCTGCTCTAGGGGGTGGCTAGTTCTAATGGAGTGGGAACCCTTTGCATGGGTGGCCTGGGGGGTTTATATAGGCCTACCCCCCAGGGGTACAATGGTAATCTGGCCGGCTGCCAGGCCCGGCTATCAGTGTCCCCAGCCTCTGGCTTCTCCGCCGACCGCTGGGGCCCGTCGCCTAGTGGGCCCTGTCGACTGGTTGGTGGCTGTTCATTGTAGTCGTGTCCTTAGTGACGGGGGCTTGGTCATCTTAGCGTGGCTACGGTCCCGCCGCCTGGTGGGAAGACACTGTAGCCACACCTGGTCTTATCAGCTTAATGGTGTGCTCGCCTCGGGACAAGGGACGGCCGCCTGCTGGAGGCCGGCCCCTCTCTAATCCGCCTGGTCGAGCTCCTGCCGTCTTCCTTGGGGTCACTACCTGATAGGGCCCTCCTCTGGCGGGCCGTACCGACAGGCCGTCGTGGGGAATAGGGCTCCGCCCGCCCTGAGCAACGTCAGGGTAGATACGGCACAGTGCTCCGTCGTGCGGAGATCTCCGTCCGTACAAAGCACTGTAGCCACGCCCGTCTCGAGCGTGGGAGGCGACGTGCTTCACTGTGGCCATGCTTTGTCTTGTACTCTCGATGGGAGCTCGGCCCCCCGTAGTCGTGAGGTGGACGCCTGCCTGTTGTCGCCCTCTCTAGAGAGCGGCCGCCAGGAGCCGGTCACTCGGAGCGTCGTAATCTTGGGTCGACCGCCCTCTAGCAGCCGGCCGCTGAGCCAGCCGACCCCAGAGGGCGGAGCTTCAGCTTGGGGCCCAGCTAGGCGGAGCGGGCCCAAAGTCTTGATAAATCATGGGAGTCGGGTGAGCCTACCTGTGGCCCATTACTCCGACAGGGTCACTACGACTTAAACCCAAAACCCTAAACATGATTTAATTTCTTGGCCAGGTAGAACCTGTAGAAGGAAAGACGGCTGGCACCCGCAGATCATACGATGCTTTTGTGCAGTTCCACTAAAATCGACCTGAGCATCCCTGATGGCAAAGATGTTGAAGAAGTGTGATTAGAATAATAGTACTGGCACTAGTTCATGAGACATAAACTCATCACAAGTAGAAGTCGGTAGAAGTAGAGAAAGATCGACATGGAGATGGAGCTACGGCAGTGGAGCAAGCCGGCTCCAAAAGGAAGATGGACTATACCTGTGACGTTGGGCTGTAGCTAGAAGGGCAGTTGGGACACGGCATCGGCCCGTACCACGGTGACCCCCGATTGGGACGCACGGACTGTGGGTTTTCTCCCTCGCCGATGTCGACCGCGTCTACACAGAACATTATTCCCTTCCCCCAGCTGCGGGATCAGGCCCGTCGTTCTATGCTTGTGAAGAGAGCAACCTAAGCAAGCAGGCTTGTAGCTTAGGCTCCTGCTAGTGTATATATAGTGGTTTTCTTTTTCTCTCCATATCAACCATTTTATATTGCGTACATGTCATTCAAGAGTGAAATGATGGTTGGTTCTTCCGACTAACTTACTATGTGATTTGACTGCTCGTTAGTGGCCCCTACACGTACTCCCCCTACGTGTATGCAACAGTCACACATACACATGGACGCAAAAACGCGCGCGACGCCCTAATGCATGCATGTCCGAGCACACGACAGAACACACACGGTCATGCTCAAGTGCTCAACCTACACGTGCATGCACACACATACTCAGTCACGGTGAGCTAGTGACCGTATAAACACCGGAAAATATATATATTGAGTGCAATGAGCGTATTATGAAGTCCAACGACCAGTGTCTTAGCTGATCATCCTAAGAATGCTTATATATGAATAAAGCTCTCTCATTTACCCCCCAAAAAGATTAAGCCATATTAACCGGAAAGGAGGGAGTATGGACTAGCACTACTTTTTGGTGTGTCCCGTCAACTCACAGAACAAGGAGAAGCTTGCAGGACAAGGTGAAGCTCGCTTACGCCTTTTGACTAATGCAACCTACCCTCGGTGGACATGCATCAGTCCATTCGGTGTCAGATTGTCAGAGGCATACACTATAGTACCCAACATGCGGAGTACCATCATTGTTCGACTTCACGAAGAGGCGAAGAGCCAAGCACAGTAGTATGAGTAGTACTACTACTAGAACCGCATGGTGGAGCGTATGTACTCTTTTTTTTATCTCTGATAAAGTACACGTTTATTTCGGAGAAGGGCGGAAAACGGCAGCCCAACATGTAATGAATGATATCGATCAACCAACCATGCTCGAATATATCTTGGCCTCCGTGCGAGCCCGTCTGTGTGTTCTCGCTCCTCGTCTCTCTCAAGGAACGGCGGGTTGGCTCTTTGCCGTCAATTGAGATCGGTTTGCTCACACTCCTGTCCCACATGTCAGTGATATGCCAAGAGGAGGTGCGTTGACCGACTGGCCATACGCGTACTTGGTTTTGCACCTTCATACTACTCCTCCCTCCGTCACAGTTTACCAGGGCGCGCTTCATTATGATGCATTTCTCTCAATGCATTTCCACCACCAGAGAGACTTTAGACGCGTTTGGTTTAATGCTCAATTAATTAGGGCGTGGTAACCGCAATCAAGTCCACAATTTTCTCTCCATGTACTGTACTACTACGGAGTGGAGTAAGTGCATGCATGTGTGTACCCGGGGTGGAAGCACTGCATGCATGTGTGTACGCATTATTCCTCTAGTAATAGACGCCGTGCTATAACTACCAATGCTATTTTTCAGGCCGATCGCTAGTCGCCTTGGTCCCACGATTTTTTTTTTTCTGAAGCGCGCTGTATAAACAGTGACGGATGGAGTAGTATGAGCGGATTCAAAGAAGAGCGTATTGATGGTTGCTTCTTCAGAGCAACTTACAGTGGGAAAGGTGGGGCTTATGATTTGACTGCTCATTACTCACTATTAATGCGGCGCAACGACCGGGCTGAGTCTCCCATGCGGTTGTGCACTACCCCCTCGGTTCTTAAATATACTCCAGAGTATTTGTCTTTCTAGAGATTTCAACGAGTGACTACTCAAATATTTGTCTTTTTAGAGATTTCAAATGGACTGGCACATACGGATGTATATAGACATATTTTAGAGTGTAGATTCACTCATTTTGCTCCGTATGTAGTCACTTGTTGAAATCTCTAGAAAGACGAATAGAATATTTAGGAACGAGGGGAGTACACATACGAAGCAAAATGAGTGAATCTACACTCTAAAATATGCCCGTTTGAAATTTGTAAAAAGACAAATATTTAGGAACGAAGGAGTATAATTTTGTGCATGGCACATGGACCCGGATGATGAAGAGGCTTCTGGCAATGCTATCAAGCTTCCATCATTTGTTTACATAATTGACGTACTATACAAATAATTTTCCAGCGACATGAAATTGTACAATGGTGTGAGCTTTCAGCTTTTGTTTCGCGTGTCTTGCCATCGATGCTCTTTCGGAAACAATAAAAAACTAACTTCCTTGCTAATGCATGTCAATTATTAGCAGATCAGAGCTAATAATTACATCACAACTGAAGACAGAGTTGTGAGAAGGTGTTAAATTAAAATTGATCCATGCTTTCATTGGCAGCAACGTCCCCCCAGCTCTGTCTAAATCAACAAGGCATGTTGGGAAAAAAAGTAGCTGTCTGGAGCATGCAACATTCCAATCATTTTGTGCAGTTCCACTAAAATAGAGCTGAGCGTCCCTGTTCCAAAGATATTAAGTGTGATTACGATAATAGAGGACTGCTGATGAAACAATAAACACACAAATAGAAGCCGGTCACCTTTGCAGTCTCTCTTAAGACTAACTAGTTGGAGAAGATTAGGCTCGGAGTTGGATGAGGAGGATAGAGCAAAACCAATCTCCCTTTGTGCAGTCGCACTGAAATGTAGAGACGTTGCCCGTGTGATATTTTAGTACAACTGCACAAAACACTCTTAAGTAAAAAGTGATTTGTGCAGTTCACCAAAAGGTCGCAATAGCAACGAGGTGAAATGGATAGCCCTGTTTGCAAAAAAGAGGTAGAAAGGAAACAATTACTGGCCAATAACAGTTGATGACACATGCGACGACAAAAAAGAAGCATATTCCTTGTCCTAAGGGAAGATAACAACATGGTTGTGTTTGTCTAAAACGGTGTGAGGACGAGAATGCAATATGGATAGTACGCCGGACGAGCTATGTTTTGGGCAAAGAACTATGGAAGATCCACATGCAGCGACGTGGGAAGATGGGCAGTGGAGCAAGGCCGAAGGGGATACCTGGAGGTCATCGGGATGTAATTAGGTGAGCGGCGGCGGGCGGAATCTGTGAGCAGGTGGCGTAGGCCCTGCCACGCCGGAGCTTGGTCAGAGAGAATGGCGTGTACCGCAGATCGAGACGTGCTGCCTCGGCGCCGTCGAACAGAGAAACGATACACTTCCTCCCTTTCCCCCGGCGGACGGGATGCGGCCGGATCAGTGACCAACGGTGAGAGAGAGAGAGGCCACCGCACTCCCTTTCTCCCGGCGGACGGGATGTGGCCGGATCAGTGACCAACGGTGAGAGAAAGAGAGGCCACCGCAGCCTTGTGTGAGATACTCTGAAGAGCGACAAACCAGGCAGGCAGGCTCCATTGTATATAGTGAGCGGACTACCTTTTTCTCCATAAAAATCATTTTATATTCTGTGTACGTGCCATTGAGCGCTATAACTTTATTTAAAAATAACGCGGCAACGCATCAAATCGAACTTTGTTTCATGCACGCGTGGTACATGACCTCCCTAGGTAAACAACCGCTACAGGCGTTCAAATTAGCACGTGGGCTACCATTTCGTAAAGAAATGAGCTCCACCGTGTACCCACGCGGGTGTGGCTGGGCACGAAGCGTGAGTACGAGCACGGTGCACCTATTCTCTTCTTGTATACGTACACCACCTACATGGGGTTGTGTGAGAGAGATACAAACCTAGAGAGATATAGTGTGTGGGTTCTTGAGAGTTTTTTTTGGGGGGGGGGTCAATCAAAAAATGTAACATATGCAATGTGTGTGAAATAGAGTCATGGATATAACATATATATAGAGGGGGCGATCCACGAGAAGAAAGTGGAGGTATCATCAGCTTGAGGTGTCCATAGAATCAAAGAGAGGGATGATGTGTGTGTGTGTGTGTGTGTGCGCGCGCGATCGATAAAGAGTGCCATCGAATTTGTGTGTGCCCACGTCAAAGATATAGAGTGTTTGGCCTACTGGAACGTGAGAGGGGACATGTGCAGTTTGTCTCTATGGCATGGATACTTACCTACAGCGCTCGACTATCGGTGTGTGGTGGGGGAAGAGGGAGGCCCAATTAACTATAGAGGTACAATGGCTGGTATATGTGTGGAGGAGGACAGAGGCCTACCTCATGTATTAAGGAGATCGATCTGCCTCATGTATTAAGGGAGATCGATCGGCATCCATGCATATGTGCAGGAGAGGAATAAGGTTGGGAGAGAGACAGAGCTATAGTGTTGGAGGGGGTGGTAGTGGAGTTGCTTCTAACAAATGGTGGGATAGGCTTGCTAGACAGACGGGGGGCACGCCCACAATATCAATAAGAGAGGAGATGGCTGCTTGTTGTCTGTGCACGTGCGTGTGAGAGACTGGTTAAGAGGCATGCACAAATGATGAGGGGGCGATGTGGCTGTGGTAAGTAGACGTAACTACATATGAAGATCAATCACCCTTTGTTAGAGAAAGGAGAGACATAACTTGTGAGGTACGTTGATCGATGGGGGGGTAGTTAAATTCGATCTAGGTATATGTTGGGAGATCGATCATTATACATGCATGTGTGTGTTAGAAGCAAATGAGGCACGAGGAGAAGGATAGAGAGAGAGGGATCCATGTAGGAGGTGGTACGAGAGGCATACTATATCGAGGGGGGAGGAGTGTGCGAGTACGAGAACGATGAAAAGAGTGGTGGGAGTGAGGGATGGATGGTGACAAGAGAAGAGGGGAAGCTTGTGTTTGTGCTAGGCACACCTGGCTAGAGAGGCATATCGATCAATGTGTGTCATAAAGAAGGAGCTGGGGGGCCTACACACACCATGGGTGAACGACCTAAAGTGAAAAGACGAATTTGCGTGATGGAGCTAGAGAATGCTGAGGGAGGGTGAGAGGGATGCGGGCGTGTGCATGCACAAGAGAAAGTTAGCGCTAGCTACAAAGATAAGAGGGTTGTGTGGGTGTAAAAGACGAATAGAGATCATATATACTTCATTATAAAAAGTGAATTCGGATATTTGAAGAATTTATCATAGTGTTTTAAACCGACGCATGTGTGAATATATATAACGGTGATACACATGGTGTGGTTATGAACATGTTATACTACATTCAATCTATTTTATCTCTACTCTTATAAAGAATGGAGTTGTTGATGATGGTGTGCCTGCCATCCTGCATTATAGGCCGTCCGATTTATATCTGGCGGATAGCAAGGAAACTATGATGGTTGAAGTTGGCAACAATCATGATTGTAGATTCTTATTGAAATAGAGAAACGAATTCAAATTTAGTTTGAATTGCAGCGGTAGTATAGACATTTGGAATGCACTAAAATGTTGGTATGAGTAGGTTACATGCATTATACAAAAAGCGAAAAAAATTAATCGGACATAACATGGATTCATACTCCCTCCTTCCATCTATATAGGGCGTAATGAGATTTTTAAGACCGCCTTTGACTATTGACAAGATTAATAGTACATGATATGCACAATGTGAAAATTATATCATTGAAAGAACCTTTCACAGACGAATTAATTTAACGGTCTGCTTTGTGTAGGTTGCATGTCATATATCATTGCTCTAATATTTGGTCAAAGTTAGCATCAAAAAACGCATTAGGCCCTATATAGATGGAAGGAGGGAGTAGCTTTGAATAGCATTTGTATAGTAAAACGGGGCAAGACTCTCTCTTTGTGTGGTGTGAATAGTTTTATTTTTTTTTGTTTTCTTTTTGGTTGAGGGAAGTGCAAATTGATTTGATACGTACAAGTACAATATTACTACACGTGTGGCTTGTCCCTAAAATTCAACCCGCGTCTTGTTATATCCCGAAAATTCAGATATCGTGCTCTCAATACTGGCGCCTTCACAACCCGTGCCTTGCTATCCCGAAATTACAATGCGCGCGAAAACTCCCTCCAGCTGCCAAATCCCAACACGCGAAATCCCCCTTCTAACCCTGAGCCGAAAGGGCCGCTAGTTCAAATCGGTGGGGGGTACTTTTGTAACACACCCTACATTTTGGACAAGCGCGTCCCTAAGTCATGCTTCACGCCCTCCCATCGCACCCTTTTCGCCATTCGAAATCCCAGGACGCCATAACCTCTCCGCTCCAGCCGCAAAACCCCACCCTCCTCCGTCCGCGACGTCACCGCTGCCCAGCCGGAGCCTCTTCCCCAACGACGTCGTCCACCGCAACAGCTCGACGTGCCTCGTCCACCTCCCCGGATGAGGATCCGTCGTCCATCTCGCCGTCCCGCCGGTTCAGCTGCCCCATCCTCCACCTCCAAGGAGCTGCTCCGATGATCGCCTCGTCTATCACGGCTGCTCCATCCCCACAGCGCCACCTTAACTTGCTCCACCGGAACCGCGGCATCCTCATCGACTCCTCAGACGAAGCCGAGGCCTACTCGGCGCCACCAAAGAGGTTGTACACTCATCGCATCGCACCTTCTCCTTAACTCGACCTCCCGGCGCCGACGGTGCTCCATCCCGCACCCCCATGGAGCGGCTACCTTGAAGCCGGCGCCGCGGGCGACATATCCACGGTGGCTCCCCCCAATGCGAGGCCCCTTCGGCGGCGGCGGCCATACCAGCCGGATCTGCTGCTGCTGCTCCGGCTCTCGCTCGCTCGCGCACGCTGCTGCTGCTGATCCGGCTCTCGCTCCATTGCTCGCTCGCCCAGCTGCTTCTGCTGCTCTCCCCCTCGCTCGTGCTGCTGCTCTGCTCCGATTAAGCCACACTTCTGTCGACTGAATCGACTTTTGGGTCAGTCGATTTTCAGGGGTTGGGGGGCTCGCCGGAGTTAAGGAAGAACCACCCGCAGCGGGGACGGGGGCTCGCCAGAGAGGTACTCCACTATCTATCTTAGGGTTCAGGGCAGGGGGGCGGGGGGCCTAGAGGGCTGGCCGGGGCGGCAGTGGCGAGTTGTATCAGGGCGGCGAGGCGGCACTGGGGCCGGCGGCGAGGCCAGTGGTGGCTGGCGGCTCAGGGGGGTGCAGGTTGAAGATGAACTACAGGCCCTCCCTAAACTACATGTCAAGTGCCTCTCTGCTACCATTACGTTCAGTTTCGACAGTAGCATTCAGATTCCAGAGTAAATTTCAGTTTCGACAGTTTAGTTCAGAGTCAACAGTTTTTACCTCATCTATTGTAGTCAGGTGGTTTTTGGTGATGTTAATTTTACATCCATTTTACATCATCTACTGGAGATGCTATTAGAATCCCACTTGAGATTGACGATGTCTGTCTTATGTTGCATCAGCCTTGACGTCTTACGGCTCACCGGAGCTGCTCCAACGACAGAATGATCCATCACAACAGAGCAGTGCCCTAGACGTCGTCTATAGATTCCTCAGATCTTCCTCCACACCTCCGACAGCCACCTCTGCCTCAACTTCTTCAGCGACCAACCCAATGATGCTGAGGTCGACACGGCTACGGCAAAGAGGTTGTACACTTGTTGCATCACTTATTACTATACATTCACGTCGGTCCATTGGGGCTATTTTGGTTCAATGGAAAAACGTTGATCCACTGGTTGTTACCATCACTCTAAATTTCTACATGCTCTCCTTACATAATCTCACCATATTTTTTCGTATGCATGTCAGATATTGTACACAGTCATGCTGAACATGTAGAGAAAAAGAGAAGAGTTTTGCGTGGCAATACAATGTCATGCAGACATCGCTCCATGGTGGGTTCAATGGAAAACCCTCCCCACCCCTCTCCAGTTTGTAATCTAGAGGAAGATATCTGTTCTGAGGCGGTTTCCGACGCCGCTGACCACTCCTATTTACCCCCCAAGGTTTTTGCTCTACCTTGGCATGATTATGTTAGTCATATCATGCATATGTTGCCTTGAAGTGCCTACTTTTGACATCATATATGTCATCTGCTTAGTTTAGACATGTTCTGTAATGCCACTTGTTTAGTTTCTATATCATATATGGGAATTATGCAGTCTCATGTCTTTTAGCCAGCCATAATATATGTGAAATGTGCAATGCCATCCTGTTTAACCAGGCATCATATATTTGAATGATATCTTGCCCATCCTTTTCTTCATTACATTTCCATTTGTCGACAATGTTTGTACATTAAACTACTCTTCCTGTGAATCATCCATTTGGGTGGGAGATGGAAAAATCTGGAGTGAAAACAAGGCCTTTAGAGCAGACAGTGCTACCTGTCGAAGTAGATCTCTTGTTGGGTCCCGATAGCTCCTCAGAGATGGATTCAGAGACAGATGACCAGTCCTATTCCCCCACTGAGGTGTATGCTCTAACTTGGCACGGTTATACTGCTCATATCATGCATACGGTGTCTTGCATTGCATAGTTTAGACATCATATACACAATATTCAACACCATGTTCTTAGTTCAGACATCATATTGAACGCCCTCTGTTTAGCATATAAATCACATATGTGAATTAAATGGTGCGATCCTGATTACTTAGATAACATGTAGGTGAATTATGTCATGCGATCCTGTTAAGTTATTCATCATATCTTTGAATTATGTTATGATATGCTATCCAGTTTAGATAGACATCATATATGTGAAATTATGTCATGCTATTCGTTTTAGTTAAACAACATACATGTCAATTATTTCATGCCCTATTTTTTCCACACTATCTATTGCATCTGTCTCTCATACAATGTCTGTACATTCAACTATGTTTCATGTTTATCAGCCATTTGAATTGGAGCGGGTGATGCCAATATTTAGCGGACTAAAAACACGGTCTTGAAATAAAACAGTGCTACCTCTTGGTGGAGATAGCACCCCGGTTGTACATGCACAAGAACCAGCCCTACCACACATAACCCAAACTCTCATAGATTGTACCCCTACTGCGATGGACAGAGAACCAGCTTCACCCAATGTCACACCCAATATGCGACCCTATCCTAAAGGAACTCGAAGGTCCCACTAAGGATAGAAGCGCATATTGGAGACGCTTTTCCAAGGTGGATATCATTACATCGTACCATTACATAATAGTTGGGGATACATACAAGGGGCATACAATGCCACACAATTACAACAACATCATACAAGAGAGCAACATCCGACTACGGATGAAACACAAACAGAAACTCAAACGACATCCACCCTGCTAGCCCAGGCTGCCGACCTGGAAACTATCCCCTGATCGAAGAAGAAGCAGAAGCAGAACTCCAAAACAAGTAAACATCGCATAACTTGTACTTGCAACTGTTGTTGTAGTAATCTGTGAGCCACGAGGACTCAGCAATCCCATTACCATGGGTATCAAGACTAGCAAAGCTTAATAGGTAAGGAAGGGGTAAAGTGGTGAGGTTGCAGCAGCAACTAAGCATATATGGTGGCTAACATACGCAAATAAGAGCGAGAAGAGAAGCAAAGGAACGGTCGTGAAGCTAGCAATGATCAAGAAGTGATCCTGAACTCCTACTTACGTCAAACATAACCCAAAACCGTGTTCATTTCCCGGACTCCGTCGAGAAGAGACCATCACGGCTACACACGCGGTTGATGCGTTTTAATTTGAATCAGGTGTCAAGTTCTCTACAACTGGACATTAACAAATTCCCATCTGCCACATAACCGCGGGCACGGCTCTCGAAAGTTTATATTCCTTCTCCCAGGAAGACCCGATCAGTCTCGGAATCCCGGTTTACGAGACATTTCGACAATGGTAAAACAAGACCAGCAAAGCCGGCTGATGTGCCAACAAATCCCGATAGCAGTCGCACGTACCTCATTCTCAGGGCACACCGGATAGGTCAGCCTACGAGTAAAACCAGACCTCGAGTTGCCCCGTGGTGGCCCCGCAGTCTGCCCGTTTCGGACCAACACTCGAAGGAGCACTGGCCCGGGGGGTTAAATAAAGATGACCCTCGGGCTCTGAAAACCCAAGGGAAAAGGCTTAGGTAGGCAAATGGTAAAACCAAGGTTGGGCCTTGCTGGAGGAGTTTTATTCAAAGCGAACTGTCAACGGGGTCCCATAAATCACCCAACCGCGTAAGAAACGCAAAATCAAGGAAAATAACGCCGGTATGACGGAAACTAGGGCGGCAAGAGTGGAACAAAACACCAGGCATAAGGCCGAGTCTTCCACCCTTTACCAAGTATATAGGTGCATTAATTAAATAGAGATATTGTGATATCCCAACATAATCCTGTCCACCATGGAGCAATCTTCAACTTCACCTGCAACTAACAATGCTATAAGAGGGGCTGAGCAAAGCGGTAACATAGCCAGCAATGGTTCGCTAGGAAGGGTGAAATAGGTTAGAGGCTGGCATGGAAATTTGGGAGGCTTGAAGAGCAAATTATAGGTAGCGTGGCATAGCGATAGAACGAAGCAACTAGCATAGCAACGATAGTAGTGAGAATCAAGGTGATGGTTATCTTGCCTGAAATCCCGCTAGGAAGAAGAACGAGTCCATGAAGAAGACAAACGGATGTAGTCGAACGAATCCTCACAACTCCGGAACGAAACCGAAGCTAACGAGAGAAGCAAACCGGAAAGAAGCAAACAACATGGTAAACACACAAGCATAAACATAGCATGATGCACAATCAAGTATGATGCATGTCCGGTTTAATGAGGCATGGCATGGCAATATGCACAAACAACACTACAAGTTAAGTGGAGCTCAATATGCAACGAGTTGCATATTAATAAAACCTCACATTGACATATTTATTTTAATCTTGTTTAAGCTACCTATCACGACCGGGTTTTCCGGGTATAAATTTCCAGAAAAAGACCGTCGTGCTCATCAGCCCCAGGATTACTGTTAGCTGATGAGGCTCCAGCTGATACAGAAATCTCAAGCAAAATACAAAATATGTAGTACAAGACCATTCTGGCCTGTGAGTACAACAATTGGGTTTCTAGTGGGTGATGACGGGAGCGGTTTGTGAGACATCAGTGTCTATGGGACTCCATTTCCCACAGGAACAGCTGACCAGGTTAACTCCTATCTTCGTGAGGCTGCTATCACCGTTGCTTAAGACTCGAGGCTGTCATCGTCACGCTCCTCTCCAAGCAGAAATCTGGCCAAGACGATAGCCAGGGGACAAGCCAGTGAGTACTTTGAATGTACTCGCAAACATTTAGAACACAGGTATAATATAATTGATAATCATGCACTAAAAAAAATTCTATGATCACATCGCCAGTCATAAATAAAACATCTTTTATGCATGCAAGCAGGTTATTATCATGCAACATGAATAAGCAGTAATAGAGTGGGAATAAAATGCCGCAGTCGGGCGTCTGAGCAACACCACATAAAGGGCTTTAAAAGAAATGCCACAGTCGGGCGTTTGAGCGACACCACATAAAGGGCTTTAAAAGAAATGCCACAGTCGGGCGTCTGAGCGACACCACATAAAGGGCTTTAAAAGAAATGCCACAGTCGGGCGTCTGAGCGACACCACATAAAGGGCTTACAAGATAAATAATCACAATGAATATCCAGGAGGTAGAACCGTCCAGGGATACTCGATAATATAAATAATGCAACGGGTTAGTCCATCACAAGATAATAATCATAATCTTCACAAGTCACAAGTCACGGTCCAAGTTCTGGTTTAATAATCTCTCCTCCGAAGACCGACACTAGGACCAACACTTGACCCATCCCAGACTGTAATCCTTAACCATGGACACGGCTATTCTAATAGGTTTTAATCTCTGCAGAGGGTGTACTCTTTACCCACGAGTAACGGATTCCTTTAGTCCATCAGGGCTAATTCCTTCTACGGCCTTTTAGTTGAAAACACGCCTAACTTGCACACACCAGCTTAACTCATCGGTGTCTGGAATCACCCACGACACTTGTTAAGCAAAACTCTAAGTGGGGAGGCTACAACCTCGCGTAGCATGGGATCAAATTTATATCGCGCGCTCTAAGGGGTGGCCTCCCCTCTCGGTCTCAACCGGAAACACCCATGCCCCCGGACCAGGTGGCATGCCTACCGGCTACAACCCATATCTTCCACCATGGCCTCTCTGTACGGTGTGTGCTTGAAAGGGGTTGACGACTTACTGAACCATACCCTACCTGCGGCAGGGACAAGTGGGGGTACATATCAAGTATGGGGGTTACTGGAAACAAGACTCGGTCTACGGTCGACTCAGGAGGTTTATAAGTTCCCTGCAAGACATGTAAACACATATATTTCAATCAACAAAAGCACAACTCAATATACCTTACCATGCCATACCGGACATAACCGTCCTGACGGGGACCGGCGATAAGCTCACGCCTACCCAAGGCCGAGGCTTTCCTAGATTCCTTTCCGGCATGCATGCAAGGCACATGAGGTTGATTACCATCACATTTATATTCATTTCCAACAGCAAGGAAATCACTAATATGCTTCCATGCAAATGATCATGTCACATAAAATAACAAGTCCTCTGAAATAAGATGGTGTTATAAACGTGTCAAATAACGCACCAAAACATTATGCCAGGGTTCAGAATGCTTGCCTTTAATGGTGTGGAGAGGTGGGGTGCTCTCCAAAATTTTTTGAAAGCTTCCTTCTCTCACAAAAATCCTATTTCCAAAAATATGCAAATAACACATATTTCAAAAACAGTACAAAAAGTTGTTTGGAAAATTTTCAAATAAAACTTAAAATAAACTAGACCAAATTTGAGGAAGGTAGGAAAAAGAATCAACTCATTTGGAGTTATATTTAACAAGTTATAGGCAGTCAAAGTTGTGGTAAAAATCTGTTTTTAATAAAATCAGGAAAAAGAAAACGTTTCAAAAGAGATTACGCTTTCGGACAGAGAAGACGTATTTGTGCCTTTTACGCCTCCACTTATCCAGCGTGGCTGCCGCGTGAGTCACCGACAGTGGGCCCGCCTGGCCCACTGGTCAGGTTTGACTGGCCCACGCGCGCGTCGTCTCCCCCTGACCGAACAGGGGCGTAGCTCCGGCGAGGCTCGCCGGCGAATGGCGGCGTCCCTCGGTGATCTGAGTGCATGGGCGTGCTCAGGAGGTCGAGACGAACTCGGGGGTACCCGCTATGGTCGCCGACGTGGACGGAGTTGCCGGCGATGAGCTTCGCGACGGAGATGGTTTCGGGGGCGAAGTGATATTGGGGCTGCGGTGGTTCCCGATCAAAATTGAGTAGGGGGACGGTTTCACGGGAGGATGAGGAGGTTCCTGGCGAAGCGAACGGAGAGGGGGAGGTACTGGAGGTGCCGGATTGGCCGGGGCGGTGGCGGCGGCAGGAGTTGCCGGAGATGAGGAAGGAGGCCTCCCCGGGTCGAATGTGAGGTAGGGGAGCGCCATTGGGGTGGCCTGAGGTTGCCTGCGTGCTCGGGGAAGCTCGGGGCCTCCTTTTATAGGCGTGGCAAGGCGGTTCCGCGGCTGCTGCGGATAAGGTCGCCGGCGACCGCCATTCTGTAGCTAGGGCGTCGTGGCGGCGACGAGCGCTAGCGGACACACTCGTGGATGAGCTCGCGCTGTTCCAGGGGCCAGGTGGCGAGCGGAAGAGGCTTGGGCAGCGCTGAACGGAGCAGGGGCTGTCGGCGGCCGTGGCGGCTAGCTCCTGGCCTGTCGGGGACGTGGCGAGGGGCGGCTTGGCGTGTTGCGGTGAGGAGGGACGTGCGTGGCGTGGCTCTGCAGTGGAGGCAAGGCCAGGGGCGCGACGCGTCGGCTCGGGCGCGGCACGTGCAAAACGCATGCCAAACGCACGCTCTGCTCGCGCTCCGGGCGTGCACGGGACGTGCTCGACGTAATGCCAGGGCATGCTAGAGGTCGCGGTTGAGGCTGGGAAGAAACAGGGCTGGGTTAGGGTTAGATAGAGGGTGAATGGGCATGGTTGTTAGGTCAGGCGACCAAGTTCACAGTGTAAACTTGAATTCATGCCAAATCTGGCCATGCTCTCCAGGTGTTTGACAAAATGCCACAGGCACCTAGGCTCTTCTTGGGGGTGGCCAAATCCTCCAGATCAGGGTCTCCTTAGATGCAAGAGAGAGTGGTGAGGTTAGTTTGTGAAAAGCACAAACTTGTTAGTGCAAGTTTTGCAAAACTACAATTCTGGACAGGAAATAAATGGCATTATTTCATGAACCAAAATTAATCCAATGGGTGCATGCTCCTGGATTTAGGGGTTTGGTAGGGCTGTCTACAAGTAGGAGAAAACACAAGATCTTTGGAGCAAAATTAAATAGGGTTGCAGTAGAAATCACAAGGCTGGACCAGAATGAAAAAGAGGTTGATTGACTCAAAATTTTCAAAGAACAGCACTAGGTTTTTGCATAATGTTGAATCATATGCTACTACCAATATCCCATAATTTTGGTGGAGGCTAGAAAGAATTATTTAAAAGGGTTGTAGTGCAAAATGCACTCTGGACCAGAGAAGGAAAAGTTGATGCAGAGCTCAAATTATTACATAAATAAAAGATATTTTTGTATAAAAGTGATTTAAAAACATCACATGACATCTCCAATTTTCGGTTAGAATTTTAGGTGAATTTATCCAATGGTTATAGTTCAAATATGGCCATATAACCTTGAAAAACTATTTCCAAGAAAGTAAAGATCAAGCAACTTAATTATTTAATTAGTTATATTAAATAAGGGAAAGTTTCTCTTGACAGATTAAATAAGTCCAATGACATATTTGGAAAGTTTTCTCTCTGGGAAAAACTCATCATCACAGGGAAGGAAAAGATTTAAAAATAAAAATGGAGCTCAGAAATTCAAAGTTTTAATTCCTGGCAAAAAATTTAATTCATTAAAACAAGGCCAAATTTTTGGGGGTGTCACACTACCAAACAATATTAAATGTTGTTAAACATGGCAAGAGGTGAAGCATAATTAAACTACCTATCTAGGCAAGTTTAAATGAGGCCGGAACAACAAACAACAATTCCGGAAAATCCCCATGTGCATATTTTAGATTTGGTACTGTTCTACCATAAAACATATTTTATTGTTGTTAAACAGGAAAATAAAGTGCACCATGTTAAACTAGGCATTTTTCTACCCCATTTACATATAAAGTTTATTTAAAACCGAGCTACGGTTATTTAGTTATGAAATAAATCATTTTAACATGGCATTTAAGAAAATTTAATCAATCATCATTTTGAACATTCCAAACATGGATGAAAGTGGCAAATTATTAAACTAGATGAAATTCTAAGCATTTAACATGTTTAAAACATTTTAATATGATGCACGGTTGAGGAGTTATTATATGCATGAACAACAGGGTTTTTTTGCAATTCTGTAAATCCTAGGATAATTAGACAAATTCGCAGGCAGGAAAAAAACGTGCACTGGGCTGAATCTGGATCTGGGCGAGGGCTTTGGGTGGCTCACCATGGGCCAAGGCCCAATAGGCAGAGGAGAGGGGGAGGCCGACAGGGTGCGCTGGGCCGGCCTGCTTGCGATGCCCAGGAGGAGCGCGACCAAGGGTCAACGCGCGGAGGGCGCATCGTCCTCACGAACTAGAGGACGAGCGAGGCGGCGGTGGCTGACGGGGCTCCGGTGACAAGGGAGGAACGGCGGGGCGGTGAGATCCACCAGATCCGGCGAGGAGGAGGCCGGGGCGGCCGGAGATGCTAGGGCGAAGCTGGGTCGCGGTTGCTGGAGCTCCTCGAGCAGAGACGAACGGCCGGTTGCAGGGGACTTGCGGTAGAGCTCGGTGCCTCGCCTCGCTGGAAGACGAACGGGATGGCGGCGACCGGCACTGGTTCATTAACAGTAGAGAGAGAGAGATGGTTAGAGGAGGAGAACCAGAGAAAGGGGGAGAAGGGGGCGTGAGGAGACGGCGACCTGCTTGGGAAAGTTTCAAGGAGGCTTGCAAGGTTGGGGATGAGGTCGAGCGCGGGAGGTCGGGCATGGGGTGGACTGCTGCTGGTGCTGGGGTGCTCGGGCGCCATGAGCAGGGGAGCCTTGCTCTGGTCGAGGCAGAGGAGAAGCAAGGAGGTGGTTGTAGGATTGGATGGATCGAGGGTAGGAGGAAGGTGGCTGTGGTTGGCTCGATGTGGAATTCGAGGAGGATTTTGGAGAGAGTGGCGGCGGCGGACAGGGAATGGAGGATGGGACAGCTTCCTAGGTTTTAGGGTTGTGGACTAGTTTAAATAGTAAGGGAATTAGGGCAGGGGTTAACCCCGTCCGTCCGATCAAAATCAGGCGGTTGAGAAAAATATAGGTTAGGAAGTCCAATTAAGAAAACATAGATATTTTATAGATGTTAGGGGATGATCCGGACCCATCGGTCATGACCGTGCGGTTCAGATTCGGGTAAGTTTCGGACAAGCACAAGAGGGGGTGGAGAGCTGGCAAGAGAGGTTAGGTGGTCACGGTCAAGAGGGAAGCGAAAACCCAGTTGGACTCGGAGGGGTCAACGAACACAACGGAGAGAAGCGAGGAGCGGCAACTACGAGCGGATGCAAGTTTTTTGAAAACATGCAGATGCAATGCGGATGATGACATGAACAAAATACAAAATAAAAGACAAAAACCCAACCACGGAGGAAATACCACAACACATAGCCGGAAATGGCAAGAGTTGGAGTTACAATTATGGAAAGTTACATCCGGGGTGTTACAACACTCCACCACTACAAGAGGATCTCGTCCCGAGATCTAGGATGGCACCATAGAGAAACGGAAGAGGAAGAGAAGAGGTAAACTAAGTGGCTTCTTCGACCAATGAGTGAAACCACGAACCTTGAGAGATTGAAAAGTTGAAAGAAAGAACACAACGGAGTTGAACACAATTGAGAGCACTGCGGTAGAAAAATAGAAACAAGGAACACATTTGAACCATGGAGGTTGCAAAGCTATGAATGACGAGTACAATGGACAAGAAGGAATTGGAACCACTCTGGTTAAAAGAAGATGAGAGAGGAAGAATTCAGGCAGCACTCCGGTTGAACATGGAAGGAATAGAACATGAACTTGAGAAGATGGGATGATACTTGATGAAATCAACAACACACTGCCTTCAGAACTATTGAAAGAATGGCACAATGTGTAAGAAGGATTTCAGATAGCACTAAGGTTGAAAAGAGAGGAAAAACTTGATAAGATGAAAGAACTTGAATGAGAACACAACACTCCGGTTAAATGGATGAGCACGAAAAGAACACGATCCTCACAATCGAGATGATGAGTGAAAAGAGAAACATCACAATGCCTCCGAAAGAAAGAATAGAAGATAGATCATTGGAATAATAGAATGTAGGAGAAAATGCCAACTTCTGCCACAAATGAGCTTGGAAAGCACCCTTCCAAGAAGGTTATAACGGAGTTGTTGGAAAACCAACAACGAAAAGAATAAGCTTGTAGTGGGCTTATGGAAACATCTCAACACTTGAGGTGAAATTCTGCCACTACCGACAAACAATTGCTTGTTTGAGATCAAAGAAGAGATGAAAGCTTCTTTCGCCGAGAGGATAGTAGAAAACTCAAATCATTGATAAGCACCACAAATAGCAACATTCCTTAGGGAAGGCTTTAGGTGAAATATGACACAAGATAACTCCAACAAAGAGATTGATGGATTTAAAATACCTCATTCTTGACAACAATATGAATCATGAACTGAAGGAAATTGTCAAGAGTGACATAGCACCACCTCAAAATATAAGGTAGAAAGAATCGCACTTTGGAATACAAGATGAAGAATACTTGAACTCCTCAAAACAAGACATGTGCTGAGCACCATGTTTATTTTTGAGTATAGCTTGGCTGATCTTAACTTCAAGAGAAATCTTGAAGAACAATTGAAGAATGAAAAGAATCCTTGATGAACCACCATGTAGAGCATCTATGAAGAACTCCGGTAATAAAAAGATGATAGAAAGAAAGACAAGTTTAAAACACAAGATGAAGCCTTGCACTGATTTAGAAGGAGCTTCGCGATGAGATAATGCGGAAAAACTTGGAACTCCGGAAAAGAAAAGATGAAAACACTAGAACCGAGAATTACTTCATCATGAACAATATCCGGAAGAAAAGAATTGAATCACCTCGAGGAAATAAGAATAAGATTTATTGTATCCTTATCCTTCATCAAATTAAATTGATGACAAGCAACGGATTTGCATACTACTTATTCGCGTTGAAAGGATTAGGAGAGATATAGCGTAAACATGAGAAGGTATTGATGGAACCACCAGTGGGATTTGGAAACAACGAATATTTGATATGATAACGAAGCAAGTGAAATCTTGAACAAACCACCGTAAAAATTGAAAATGAAAGTAGCAAAGGCACAACTCACCGGGAAGAATTGGAAAACGAATGAAGATACTTGAGGGGATTTAGATACATGAGAACAAAGAGATCATGAACTGATTAGAGGGTATTTGAATGATGCACCGATAAGATTTGGAGAACGATATCTACACGCTGAGAATGAAGAATTATGACATGATGGACTTCGGAGGAAGAAATGGAAACAACTCATGAAATGCTCCGGATGGGTGAAAAGAATAGCCACAATCAAAAACAATTATGAGGATGGCATGAAGCTAGAACCATGAATCTTCAAAAGAATGGACCAAGATTTTAAGACAACTCTTCTTCGATGTTCAAATGACAACGAGAAACACCACCGAAATTGCTGAGATACTCCGGAAGAATGAAAACCGAAAAGGTTGAGCCAACAATGAAAAGAATTTGAAAGCGATCTTGGAGAAGGCATGTGACTGATGGGATCCACTCTTACATCACACTTGAAAAGAATTTAAGAATAACTCCGGAATAATTAGAAGAGTCAGGTAAGATCCTGGGAAAAGACCTGTGGGTTATGGGCCCACCACGCTTCCGCTGCGCCACTCTGATATCAACTTGTCACGCCCAATATGCGACCCTATCCTAAAGGAACTCGAAGGTCCCACTAAGGATAGAAGCGCATATTGGAGACGCTTTTGCAAGGTGGATATCATTACATCGTACCATTACATAATAGTTGGGGATACATACAAGGGGCATACAATGCCACACAATTACAACAACATCATACAAGAGAGCAACATCCGACTACGGATGAAACACAAACAGAAACTCAAACGACATCCACCCTGCTAGCCCAGGCTGCCGACCTGGAACCTATCCCTTGATCGAAGAAGAAGCAGAAGAAGAACTCCAAAACAAGTAAACATCGCTCTCGCGTCAAAATCATTGCATAACCTGTACCTGCAACTGTTGTTGTAGTAATCTGTGAGCCATGAGGACTCAGCAATCCCATTAGCATGGGTATCAAGACTAGCAAAGCTTAATGGGTAAGGAAGGGGTAAAGTGGTGAGGTTGCAGCAGTGACTAAGCATATATGGTGGCTAACATACGCAAATAAGAGCGAGAAGAGAAGCAAAGGAATGGTCGTGAAGCTAGCAATGATCAATAAGTGATCCTGAACTCCTACTTACGTCAAACATAACCCAAAACCGTGTTCACTTCCCGGACTCCGCCGAGAAGAGACCATCACGGCTACACACGTAGTTGATGCGTTTTAATTTGAATCAGGTGTCAAGTTCTCTACAACCGGACATTAACAAATTCCCATCTGCCACATAACCGCAGGCACGGCTCTCGAAAGTTTATACCCTGTAGGGGTGTCCCAACTTAGCCCATGATAAGCTCTCGCGATCAACAAAGGATATTCCTTCTCCCAGGAAGACCCGATCAGTCTCGGAATCCCGGTTTACAAGACATTTCGACAATGGTAAAACAAGACAAGCAAAGCCGCCCGATGTGCCGATAAATCCCGATAGAAGTCGCACGTACCTCGTTCTCAGGGCACACCAGATAGGTCAGCCTACGAGTAAAACCAGACCTTGAGGCGCCCTGTGGTGGCCCCGCAGTCTGCCCGTTTCGGACCAACACTCGAAGGAGCACTGTCCTGGGGGGGGTTAAATAAAGATGACCCTCGGGCTCCGGAAACCCAAGGGAAAAAGGCTTAGGTAGGCAAATGGTAAAACCAAGGTTGGGCCTTGCTGGAGGAGTTTTATTCAAAGCGAACTATCAAGGGGGCCCCATAAATCACCAAACCACGTAAGGAACGCAAAATCAAGGAACATAACACCGGTATGACGGAAACTAGGGCGGCAAGAGTGGAACAAAACACCAGGCATAAGGCCGAGTCTTCCACCCTTTACCAAGTATATAGGTGCATTAATTAAATAGAGATATTGGGACATCTCAACATAATCCTGTCCACCATGGAGCAATCTTGAACTTCACCTACAACTAACAACGCTATAAGAGGGGCTGAGCAAAGCAGTAACATAGCCAAGCAATGGTTCGCTGGGAAGGGTGAAAAAGGATAGAGGCTGACATGGCAATTTGGGAGGCTTGAAGAGCAAATGATAGGTAGCGCAGCATAGCGATAGAACGAAGCAACTAGCATAGCAATGATAGTAGTGAGAATCAAGGTGATGGTTATCTTGCCTGAAACCCCGCTAGGAAGAAGAACGAGTCCATGAAGAAGACAAACGGATGTAGTCGAACGAATCCTCACAACTCCGGAACGAAACCGAAGCTAACGAGAGAAGCAAACCGGAAAGAAGCAAACAACATGGTAAACACACAAGCATAAACATGGCATGATGCACAATCAAGTATGATGCATGTCCGGTTTAATGAGGCATGGCATGGCAATATGCACAAACAACACAACAAGTTAAGTGGAGCTCAATATGCAACGAGTTGCATATTGACAAATCCTCACATTGACATATTTATTTTAATCTCGTTTAAGATACCAAACAATATTAAATGTTGTTAAACATGGCAAGAGGTGAAGCATAATTAAACTACCCATCTAGGCAAGTTTAAATTAGGCCGGAACAACAAACAACAATTCCGAAAAATCCCCATGTGCATATTTTAGATTTGGTACTGTTCTGCCATAAAACATATTTTATTGTTGTTAAACAGGAAATAAAGTGCACCAAGTTAAACTAGGCATTTTTCTACCCCATTACATATAAAGTTTATTTAAAACCGAGCTAGTGTTATTTAGTTATGAAATAAATCATTTTAACATGGCATTTAAGCAAATTTAATCAAACAACATTTTAAACATTCCAAACATGGATGAAAGTGGCAAATTATTAAACTAGATGAAATTCTAAGCATTTAACATGTTTAAAACATTTTAATATGATGCACGGTTGAGGAGTTATTATATGCATGAACAACACGGGGTTTTCTACAATTCTGTAAATCCTGGGATAATTAGACAAATTCACAGGTAGGAAAAAAACATGCACTGGGCTGAATCTGGATCTGGGCGAGGGCTTTGGGTGGCTCACCATGGGCCAAGGCCCAATAGGCAGTGGAGAGGGGGAGGCCAGCAAGGCGCGCTGGGCCGGCCTGCTTGTGATGCCTAGGAGGAGCGCGACCAGGGGTTAAAGCACGGAGGGCGCGTCGTCCTCCCGAACCAGAGGATGAGCGAGGCGGCGGTGGTTGATGGGGCTCTGGAAACAAGGGAGGAACGGCGGGGTGGCGGGATTCACCAGATCCGGCGAGGAGGTGGCCGGGGCGGCCAGAGACGCTAGGGCGAAGCTGGTCGCGGTTGCTGGAGCTCCTCGAGCAGAGACAAATGGCCGGTTGCAGGGGACTTGCGGTGGAGCTTGGTGCCTTGCCTCCCTGGAAGACGAACGGAACGGCGGCGACCAGCGCTGGTTCATTAACAGCAGAGAGAGAGATGGTTAGAGGAGGAGAACCAGAGAAAGGGGGAGAAGGGGGCGCGAGGAGACGGCGACCTGCTTGGGAAAGGATCAAGGAGGCTTGCGAGGTTGGGGATGAGGTCGAGCGCGGGAGGCTGGGCGTGGGGTGGACTGCTGCCGGTGCTGGGGTGCTCGGGCGATATGAGCAGGGGAGCCTTGCTCAGGTCGAGGCAGAGAAGAAGCGAGGAGGTGGCTGCGGGATTGGATGGATCGAGGGGGGGAGGAAGGTGGTTGTGGTTGGCTCGATGTGGAATTCAAGGAGGATTTTGGAGAGAGTGGCGGCGGCGGACAGGGAATGGAGGATGGGACAGCTTCCTAGGTTTTAGTGTTGGGGACTAGTTTAAATTGTAAGGGAATTAGGGCAGGGGTTAACCCCGTCCGTCCAATCGAAATCGGGCGGTCGAGAAAAATATAGGTTAGGAAGTCCAATTAAGAAAATGGAGATATTTTATAGATGTTAGGGGATGATCCGGACCCATCGGTCATGACCGTGCGGTTCAGATTCGGGTAAGTTTCAGACGAGCCAAGAGGGGGTGGAGAGCTGGCAGGAGAGGTTAGGTGGTCACGGTCAAGAGGGAAGCGAAAACCCAGTTGGACTCGGAGGGGTCAACGAACGCAATGGAGAGAAGCGATGAGCGGCAACTACGAGCGGATGCAAGTTTTATGAAAACATGCAGATGCAATGCGGATGATGACATGAGATGAAAAGCATGACATGAACAAAATACAAAATAAACGACCAAAACCCAACCACGAAGGAAATACCACAACACATAATCGGCAATGGCAAGTGTTGGAGTTACAAGTAAGGAAAGTTACATCTGGGGTGTTACACCCAATCTAACCCCAACCCCAGCCGATAGTAACCTAGTTCCTGTTGACACAGCACCATCTCCACCACAGAGCTCCCAAACAAGAGTAGTTAGTGAGGCAGCTCCAGTGCCCAAAAGGCCAGTACTATCACGGCGAACCCCAACTCCACCCGTTAGTACGCCTATTCCTGTGGAGGAAGCACAACCAGCTAGTCGTAGTTTAGCATCTATCGCATTTGATGTTGTTAAATCATATGTGCGTATCTTCCCATCTTGGAAATATTATACTGAAGATGAAGGAAAATGCCAGTTGCAGGTGTTTGTCCAGGAGTTATGTGTAAGTAATGTTATTCATGGCAATTACTTTGCTTCGTCCCATACATCCTACCTCCATGATGGTTATAATACAGCAAATTTTCCCATTTTTCTCTATAGAGAAGGACCAATTTGGAAACTCAGGATGAGGTAACCTGTGCTAATACCTATGCTATCTTCAAGAATGCTTGGTGGCAGTATCGGAATTACCTGAAGAAAACGTACTTCACCGGCAAAGAAACTCATCAAATTCCCTTACGTTCTCCTGAGACACATTTACTGGACGATGACTGGGAACGCCTTGTTCTGTACTGGTCCCGAACCAAGAATGTGGTAAGGTCTATGAACTCATTTTGTATTTTTAAGTATTATATTTTTGCGTCTTACTATACTCTGTTCATGTAGAACAAGTGCCTAAACCTGAAGAACAGTTGTTCTAATTTAAGATTACATTGCTATCATAGTTCAAAAAAGCGCTAGGCGTTAATTGTGCGTTTTGCCACCGCCTTGCACTTTACTGACCAAAGTGCATGCTTATGTGCAGTTATGCACAGATTATGCATAGTTATGCGCAATGCGTTTTGCCAATGCCTAGAGCCTAGGCGCGCTTAAGCGCTAGCTTAGGCACGCCTTTTTTAATTATGATTGCTTTGCTCTTGTATCACTGTATTTACTCATACAAACTTATTTTTAAATTGAAGTATCCAATCGAAACTCCAATGGCACAGCAGGTATGTTCACGCATGTTTCTTTAACATGTTTGCTCTTATCAATAGCTCTGTTGATTTCAATTTCAATTGTGTATATAGTTGACTTTCATATCATGCACATTACTAGCATCACAACAGAGCCAATAGTGTTGTTGTACATGTAGACCCGTGGTACCCATCTGAAATCTTGTTGTGCCGTGTAGTTTCCCACACTTTGTATTCTTTCACTGCTGCTTTGTCTTGAACTGATATGATTTGAACCGTGTCTCTATTTTGATTTGGCAAGACAATGCAGTGACCATAGGACATAGATATATGTTTGTTTGATGCTTTTATTATGTACTACTACTTGGCAATATAAGACTTGGTAGTTTAATCCTGTCCACCTTACTACTGAATTGGTTCATCGAAATGAGTTTCATATACTAGTACATGCTAAACTTGTTATGTGTCTGCTTGTTTCTTCTTTTAGAATGCTGACAGAATATTGGGGAAGAGTGCCTTATTAAGCAATGGTAAAGGAAGTAATGCAGATAAGGTTCAGGATAGTGACACATCCTTGTTGGTCTCCAACAAAGCTGATAAAATAGCTAAGGAAGACTATCTTGAAGACATCGAGACAACCCCAAAGTCATGTCTTGGTTTAGTGTTCAAGTTACTGGCCACTACCGCTTGCACAAGCTATTCAAACTCACTGTCTGAATCAGTTTGGTTTCTTGAGTCTCAACTACAAGCTGAAAGACATCGATCAGTTGTGCTGCGACAAGAAGCGGAAGGACTGCGGAAGTCCCTGGAGCATTCAAATGCATACTTTCTGGTGCAACAGAAAGCGTTGGAGGATTTTAGCGCCAAACAGGACAAAGCTAATCAGCTTGCTAAGCTTATTGCCAGCATGGTGGATACCCAGGATAACGTTTCTTGAGCTCTTTTGAAGTTGTTTCAGTTATGCTCTTGTTTTGCTGCCATGTTTATTTGTACTGGTGGCCAATTTTGACGGCCAGTGTATGTAATGTGCTGCTTTGTTCCCTATATTTGCACTAGTGGCAAACTTTGATGCCCAGTGGATGTAATATGTGTAATAGGGGTAATAGGCTAGCATTAATTGCTTGCTTATTTATTTCCTTATTGTCTTGTTTAGTTGTTTGCTTGTAGTCACTGCAGTTCTTTTTCTGTTTTTTTCTAGTGGCCACAATAGCCTATTTTTGGTAACTAGGCCAAAATAATCATGACAACACACGGACTATTGTAACCATGGGCCTCCTGCAGGCCGTGTGATCCATGGGCCTTCATTCGGTCGTAGGATCCATTGGCCTTCTATACGGGCCGTAGGATCCATCGGCCTTCTATACGGGCCTTAGGGTCCATGGGCCTTCTACGGGTCGTAGGGTCCATGGGCCTTCTACGGGTCGTACGATCCATGGGCCTTCTACGGGCCATACTATCCATGGGACTCATACAGGTCGTAGGATCCATGGGCCTTCTACGGGGTGTATCATCATTTCGCCAATCATGGGTCATACTATTCGTGGACCATAATGGGCCATTAATAGGCCGTATTTGATAACTCTATGAAAACAGTGTTGGGGAACGTTGCAGAAATAAAAAAAATTCTATGCTTCACCAAGATCAATCTATGGAGTCATCTAGCAACGAGAGAGAGGAGTGCATCTACATACCCTTATAGATCGCGAGCGGAAGCGTTCAAGAGAACGGGATTGAGGGAGTCGTACTCATCATGCTCCAAATCATCGAAGATCCTAGTGCCGAACGGACGGCACCTCCGTGTTCAACACACGTACGGTTGGGGAGGAGTCTCCTCCTTATTGGTCCAGCAAGGGGGAAGGAGAGGTTGATCGAGATCCAGCAGCACGACAGCGTGGTGGTGGAAATAGCGACGATCTCGGCAGGGCTTCGCCAAGCTCAGCGAGAGGGAGAGGTGGTACGGGTGGAGAGGGAGGCGCCAGGGACTAGGGTGCGTAGCCCTCCCTCCCCCCCTCCTTATATAGGGGCCCTGGGGGGCGCCGACCCCCTAGAGATCCAATCTCAAGGGGGGCGGCCAAGGGGGGACTTGCCCCCCAAGTTAGGTGGGGCGCCCCCCACCCCTAGGGTTTCCAACCCTAGGTGCAGGGGAGGCCCAAGGGGGGTGCACCAGCCCACCAAGGGCTGGTTCCCTTCCCACTTCAGCCCATGGGGCCCTCCGGGATAGGTGGCCCCACCCGGTGGACCCCCGGGACCCTTCCGGTGGTCCCGGTACAATATCGGTGACCCCTGAAACTTTCCCGGTGGCCAAAACTGGACTTCCTATATACAAATCTTCACCTCCAGACCATTCCGGAACTCCTCGTGACATCCGGGATCTCATCCGGGACTCCGAAAAAATTTCTGGTTACCGCATACTAATATCTCTACAACCCTAGTGTCACCGAACCTTAAGTGTGTAGACCCTACGGCATCGGGAATCACGCAGACATGACAGAGATAGCTCTCCGGCCAATAACCAACAGTGGGATCTGGATATCCATGTCGGCTCCCACATGTTCCACGATGATCTTATTGAATGAACCACGATGTCGAGGATTCAAGTAATCCCGTATACAATTCCCTTTGTCAATCAGTATGTTACTTGCCTGAGATTCGATCGTCGGTATCCCAATACCTCATTCAATCTCGTTACCAGCAAGTCACTTTACTCGTACTGTAATGCATGATCCCGTGACCAACCACTTGGTCACATTGAGCTCATTATGATGATGCATTACCGAGTGGGCCCAGAGATACCTCTCCGTCTTACGGAGTGACAAATCCCAGTCTTGATCCGTGTCAACCCAACAGATACTTTTGGGGATACCTATAGTATACCTTTATAGTCACCCAGTTACGTTGTGACGTTTGGTACACCCAAAGCACTCCTGCAGTATCTGGGAGTTACATGATCTCATGGTCTAAGGAAATGATACTTGACATTGGAAAAGCTCTAGCAAACGAACTACATGATCTTGTGCTATGCTTAGGATTGGGTCTTGTCCATCACATCATTCTCCTAATGATGTGATCCCGTTATCAATGACATCCAATGTCCATAGTCAGGAAACCATGACTATCTGTTGATCAACGAGCTAGTCAACTAGAGGCTCACTAGGGACATGTTGTGGTCTATGTATTCACACATGTATTACGATTTCCGGATAACACACTTATAGCATGAATAATAGACAATTATCATGAACAAGGAAATATAATAATAATCATTTTATTATTGCCTCTAGGGCATATTTCCAACAGTCTCCCACTTGCACTAGAGTCAATAATCTAGTTACAATGTGATGAATCAAACACCCATAGAGTTCTGGTGTTGATCATGTTTTGCTCGCGGAAGAGGTTTAGTCAATGGATCTGCGACATTCAGATCCGTATGCACTTTGCAAATATCTATGTCTCCATCTTGAACATTTTCACGAATGGAGTTGAAGCGACGCTTGATGTGCCTGGTCTTCTTGTGAAACCTGGGCTCCTTGGCAAGGGAAATAACTCCAGTGTTGTCACAGAAGAGAGTGATCGGCCCCGATGCATTGGGTATGACTCCTAGGTCGGTGATGAACTCCTTCATCCATATTGCTTCATGCACTACCTCCGAGGCTGCCATGTACTCCACTTCACATGTAGATCCCGCCACGACGCTTGCTTGCAACTACACCAGCTTACTTCCCCACCATTCAAAATATACACGTATCCGGTTTGTAACTTAGAGTCATCCAGATCTGTGTCGAAGCTAGCGTCGATGTAACCCTTTACGACGAGCTCTTCGTCACCTCCATAAACGAGAAACATATCCTTAGTCCTTTTCAGGTACTTCAGGATATTCTTGACCGTTGTCCAGTGTTCCATGCCGGGATTACTTTGGTACCTTCCTACCAAACTTACGGCAAGGTTTACATCAGGTCTGGTACACAGCATGGCATACATAATAGACCCTATGGCCGAGGCATAGGGGATGACACTCATCTTTTCTCTATCTTCTGTCGTGGTCGGGCATTGAGCCGAGCTCAATTTCACACCTTGCAACACAGGCAAGAACCCCTTCTTGGACTGATCCATATTGAACTTCTTCAATATCTTATCAAGGTATGTGCTTTGTGAAAGACCTATGAGGTGTATTGATCTATCCCTATTGATCTTGATGCCTAATATGTAAGCAGCTTCTCCAAGGTCCTTCATTGAAAAACACTTATTCAAGTAGGCCTTAATGTTGTCCAAAAGTTCTATATCATTTCCCATCAAAAGTATGTCATCTACATATAATATGAGAAATGCTACAGAGCTCCCACTCACTTTCTTGTAAACACAGGCTTCTCCATAAGTCTGCATAAACCCAAACACTTTGATCATCTCATCAAAGCGAATGTTCCAACTCCGAGATGCTTACACCAGCCCATAAATGGATCACTGGAGCTTGCACACCTTGTTAGCATTTTTAGGATCGACAAAACCTTCCGGCTGCATCATATACAGTTCTTCCTTAAGATAGCCGTTAAGGAATGTCGTTTTGACGTCCATTTGCCATATCTCATAATCATAGTATGCGGCAATTGCTAACATGATTCGGACGGACTTCAGCTTCGCTACGAGAGAGAAAGTCTCATCGTAGTCAACCCCTTGAACTTGCCGATAACCCTTAGCGACAAGTCAAGCTTTATAGATGGTAAAATTACCATCCGCGTCCGTCTTTTTCTTAAAGATCCATTTGTTTTCTATCGCTCGCCGATCATTGGGCAAGTTTGTCAAAGTCCACACTTTGTTTTCATACATGGATCCTATCTCGGATTGCATGGCTTCAAGCCATTTGTTGGAATCTGGGCCCGCCATCGCTTCTTCATAGTTCGAAGGTTCACCGTTGTCTAACAACATGATTTCTAGGACAGGGTTGCCATACCATTCTGGTGTGGAACGTGTCCTTGTGGACCTACAAAGTTCAGTAGCAACTTGATCCGAAGTACCTTGATCATCATCATTAACTTCCTCTCCAGTCGGTGCAGGCACCACAGGAACATCTTCCTGAGCTGCGCTACTTTCCGGTTCAAGAGGCAGTACTTCATCGAGTTCTACTTTCCTCCTACTTATTTCTTTCAAGAGAAACTCTTTCTCCAGAAAGGACCCGTTCTTGGCAACAAAGATCTTGCCTTCGGATCTAAGGTAGAAGGTATACCCAATGGTTTCCTTAGGGTATCCTATGAAGACGCATTTTTCTGACTTGGGTTCGAGCTTTTCAGGTTGAAGTTTCTTGACATAAGCATCGCATCCCCAAACTTTTAGAAACGACAGCTTAGGTTTCTTCCAAAACCATAATTCATATGGTGTCGTCTCTACAGATTTAGACGGTGCCCTATTTAAAGTGAATGTAGCTGTCTCTAGAGCGTATCCCCAAAATGATAGTGGTAAATCGGTGAGTGACATCATAGATCGCACCATATCCAATAGAGTGCGATTACGATGTTCGGACACACCGTTACGCTAAGGTGTTCCAGGCGGCGTGAGTTGTGAAACGATTCCACATTTCCTTAAGTGCGTACCAAATTCGTGACTTGTTCTCCTCCACGATCTAATCGTAAGAACTTTATTTTTTGGCCACGTTGATTCTCTACCTCATTCTGAAATTCCTTGAACTTTTCAAAGGTCTCAGACTTGTGTTTCATCAAGTAAACATACCCATATCTACTCAAGTCATCAGTGAGGAGAACATAACGATAGCCACCGCGAGCCTCAACACTCATTGGACCGCACACATCAGTGTGTATAATTTCCAATAAGTTGGTTGCTCGCTCCATTGTTCCAGAGAACGGAGTCTTGGTCATTTTACCCATGAGGCATGGTTCGCACGTGTCAAATGATTCGAAATCAAGAGACTCCAAGAGTCCATCTGTATGGAGCTTCTTCATGCGTTTGACACCAATGTGACCAAGGCGGCAGTGCCACAGATATGTGGGACTATCATTATCAATCTTACATCTTTTGGTATTCACACTATGAATATGTGTAACATCACGTTCGAGATTCATTAAGAATAAACCATTGACCAGCGGGGCATGACCATAAAACATGTCTCTCATATAAATAGAACAACCATTATTCTCGGATTTAAATGAGTAGCCATCTCGTATTAAACGAGATCCAGATACAATGTTCATGCTCAAAGCTGGCACTAAATAACAATTACTGAGGTTTAAAACTAATCATGTAGGTAAATGTAGAGGTAGCGTGCCGACGGCGTTCACATCGACCTTGGAACCATTCACGACGCGCATCGTCACCTCGTCCTTCGCCAGTCTCCGCTTATTCCGTGGCTCCTGTTTTGAGTTACAAATATGAGCAACGGCACCGGTATCAAATACCCAGGAGCTACTACGAGTACTGGTAAGGTACACATCAATTACATGTATATCACATATACCTTTGGTGTTGCCGGCCTTCTTGTCTGCTAAGTACTTGGGGCAGTTCCGCTTCCAGTGTCCGCTTCCCTTGCAATAAAAGCACTCAGTCTCAAGTTTGGGTCCATGCTTTGGCTTCTTCCCGACAACTGGCTTACCGGGCGCGGCAACTCCCTTGCCATCCTTCTTGAAGTTCTTTTTACCCTTGCCTTTCTTGAAACTAGTGGTTTTATTGACCATCAACACTTGATGTTCCTTTTTGATTTCCACCTCCACTGATTTCAGCATTGAAAATACTTCGGGAATAGTTTTCACCATCCCCTGCATATTGTAGTTCATCACAAAGCTCTTGTAGCTAGGTGGGAGCGACTGAAGGATTCTGTCAATGACCGCCTCGTCCGGGAGGTTAATGTCCAGCTGGGACAAGCGGTTGTGCAACCCAGACATTTTGAGTATGTGCTCACTGACAGAACTATTTTCCTCCATCTTACAACTATAGAACTTGCCGGAGACTTCATATCTCTCGACCCAGGCATGAGCTTGGAAAACCATTTTCAGCTCTTCGAACATCTCATATGCTCCGTGTTGCTCAAAATGCTTTTGGAGCCCCGGTTCTAAGCTGTAAAGCATGCCGCACTAAACGAGGGAGTAGTCATCAACACGCGACTGCCAGGCATTCATAACGTCTTGAGTTGCGGGGAAGACGGGTGCTTCACCTAGCGGTGCATCTAGGACATATGCTCTTTTGGCAACTATGAGGATGATCCTCAAGTTCCGGACCCAGTCCGTATAGTTGTTGCCATCGTCTTTCAGCTTGGTTTTCTCTAGGAACATGTTGAAGTTGAGGGCAACATTAGCGTGGGACATTTGATCTACAAGACATATTGCAAAAGTTTTTAGACTAAGTTCATGATAATTAAGTTCATCTAATCAAATTATTTAATGAACTCCCACTCAGATAGACATCCCTCTAGACATCTAAGTGATCAATGATCCGAGTCAACTAGACCGTGTCCGATCATCATGTGAGACGGACTAGTCATCATTAGTGAACATCTTCATGTTGATCGTATCTTCTATACGACTCATGTTCGACCTTTCGGTCTCTTGTGTTCTGAGGCCATGTCTATACATTCTAGGCTCATCAAGTCAACCTAAGTGTTTTGCATGTGTAAATCAGTCTTACACCCATTGTATGTGGACGTTAGAATCTATCACACCCGATCATCACGTAGTGCTTCGAAACAACGAACTTTCGCAATGGCGCATAGTTAGGGGAAACACTTTCTTGAAATTATTATGAGGGATCATCTTATTTACTACCATCATTCTAAGAAAATAAGATGCAAAAACATGATAAACATCACATGCAATCAAATAGTGACATGATATGGCCAATATCATTTTGCTCCTTTTGATCTCCATCTTCGGGGCGCCATGATCATCATCGTCACCGGCATGACACAATGACCTCCATCATCATGATCTCCATCGTCGTGTCTCCATGAAGTTGTTCGCCAACTATTACTTCTACTACTATGGCTAACGGTTAAGCAATAAAGTAAAGTAATTACATGGCGTTTATTCAATGGCACGCATGTCATACATTAATTAAGACAACTCCTATGGCTCCTGCCGGTTGTCATACTCATCGACATGCAAGTCGTGATTCCTATTACAAGAACATGATCAATCTCATACATCACATATATATCATTCATCACATCCTTTTGGCCATATCACATCACAAGGCATATGCTGCAAAAACAAGTTAGATGTCCTCTAATTGTTGTTGCAAGTTTTACGTGGCTGCTATAGGGTTCTAGCAAGAACGATTCTTACCTACGCCAAAACCACAACGTGATATGCCAATTTCTATTTACCCTTCATAAGGACCCTTTTCATCGAATCCAATCTGACTAAAGTGGGAGAGACAGACACCCGCTAGCCACCTTGTGCAACTAGTGCATGTCAGTCGGTGGAACCTGTCTCACGTAAGCGTATGCATAAGGTCGGTCCGGGCCGCTTCATCCCATGATGCCGCCGAAACAAGATAAGACTAGTAGTGGCAAGTAAATTGACAACATCTACGCCCACAATAAGATTGTGTTCTACTCGTGCATAGAAACTACGCATAGACCTAGCTCATGATGCCACTGTTGGGAACGTTGCAGGAAAAAAATCTACGCTTCACCAATATCAATCTGTGGAATCATATAGCAATGAGAGAGAGGAGTGCATCTACATACCCTTGTAGATCGCGAGCGGAAGCGTTCAAGAGAACGGGGTTGAGGGAGTCATACTCGTCGTGATCCAAATTACCGAAGATCCTAGTGCCGAACAGACGGCGCCTCCACGTTCAACACACATACGGTTGGGGAAGACGTCTCCTCCTTCTTGATCCAGAAAGGGGGAAGGAGAGGTTGATGGAGATCCAGCAGCACGACGGCGTGGTGGTGGAAGTAGCGGCGATCTCGGCAGGGCTTCGCCAAGCTCAGCGAGAGGGAGAGGTGGTACGGGGGGATGTGACGACCGGTTTTCCGGGTATTAATTTCCAGAAAATGGCCCTTGTGCTCACCAGCCCCAGGATTACTGTTAGCTGATGAGGCACCAACTTGATACAGAAATTCCAAGTAAATGCAAAATATGTAGTACAAGACCATTCTGGCCTGTGAGTACAACAATTTGGTTTCTAGTGGTTGATGGCGGAAGCGGTTTGTGGATCATCGGCGTCTATGGGACTCCATTTCCCACAGGAACAGCTGACCAGGATAACTCCTATCTTCGCGAGGCTGCTATCACCATTGCTTAGGTACCGGGGCTGTCATCGCGGTCGCTCCTCTCCGTGCAAGAAATCTGGCCAAGACAATAGCCAGGGACAAGCCAGTGAGTACTTTTGAATGTACTCGCAATCATTATGAACACGGGTATAATATAACAACGATAATTATGTACTGAAATATTTTATGATCATGACGTCAGTCACAAATCAGAATCTCTGATGCATGCAAGCAGGTCATTTATATATATATATAAGTATGCAATAACAGCATAGTATTAAAATGCACCGATCGGGTGTCTGAAGCGACGCCTCGAAAGGTTAGTAAACAATGAGAAATGCCTCAGTCGGGCGTCTGAGCGACACCACATAAAGGGCTTATAAAATAAATAAAAAGCATGCCACAATCAAGCGTCTCAGCGACACCACATAAAGGGCTTATAAAATAAATAAATAACAAGCATGCCACAGTCGGGCGTCTCAGCGACACCACCTAAAGGGCTTATAAATAATCACACTGAATATCCAGGAGGTAGAACCATCTCAGGGATATTCGATAATGCCAATAATATAACGGGTTAGTCCACAACAAAATAATAATCATAATCATCACAAGTCTCAAGTCGTGATCCCGGTTCTGGTTTAACAGTTTCTCCTCCGAAGACCGATACTAAGACCGACACTTGACCCATCCCAGACTGTAATCCTTAACCATGGACACGGCTATTCGAATAGGTTTAATCTCTGCAGAGAGTGTACTATTTACCCACGAGTAACGGATTCCTTTAGTCCATCGGGACTAATTCCGTCTATGGCCTTTTAATTGAAAACACACCTATCCGCACACACCAGCGTAACTTACCGGTGTCTGGAATCATCCACGACACCCTTTAAGCGAAACTCTAAGTGGGGAGGCACAACCTCGACGTAACATGGGATCACAAAATTTATACCGCGCGCAAGCTAGGGGAGCTACCCCTTCGGCTACAACCGAAACACCCATGCTCTCGGACCAGGTGGCATGCCTGCCGGATGCCTCTGGTATCTTCCACCATGGCCTCTCTATACTGTGTGTGCTAGGCAAGGGGTTGACAACTTACTGAACCGTACCCTACCTATGTCAGGGACGAGTGGCAGCACGAAACAAGTATGGGGGTTACCGGAACAAGACTCGATCTACAGTCGACTTAGGAGGTTTAAATATTCCCTGCATGATTAGCATAACAATATATACTTCAACCAATAGACAGAAACACCACGCGACATACCCCCTCATGCCATACCGGACACGACCGTCTCGATAGAGGACTAGGGACAAGACCGTGTCTACCCAAGACAAAGGCCTTCCCGGATTCCCTTCCGGTATGCATGAAAGGCATATGACGGTGATTACCATCACAACCATATCAACTCCAATAGCATGAAATCATTAATATGCACTCATGAGTAGGAACACATCATCACATAAAATGACGTATGCCCGTGTCGGGTTGGTGTTGTCACCATGTCAAATAACACACACAATATTATGCCAGGGTTCAGAATGCTTGCCTTCAAGTCGTGGGGAGGCAAGGTGCATTCCAAACCTCTTGAAAGCTTTCTCCTCTCTCCAAAAATCCTATTTAAAATATTTGAATCAATATATAGTTTAAAAAACAGTACCAAAAAGTTGTCTGAAATTTTCTGAAATAAATTTTAAAATAAACTAGACAATATTTGAGAGAGGTAGAAAAAAGAATCAACTCATTCGGAGTTATATTTAAAAAGTTATAGCTAGTCAAAGTTTTGGTAAAAATCTGTTTTTAATAAAAACAGAAAAAGAAAATGTTTCAAACGAGATTACGCTTTCGGGCAGAGGAGGCGTACTTGAGGTTTTACGCCTCCACTTATCCAGCGTGGACCGCGTGGGGAGTCACTGACGGTGGGTCCAGGGGGCCCACTAGTCATGTTTGACTGGTCTCCACCCCCTCTTCTTCCTCTGCCCGAGCAGAGGCGGGACTCTGGCGATCGTCACCGGCGAACGATGGTTCCTCGCGGGGAGCTGAGGGCGGGGATGGATTCACGGATCTAGGGCGGTCCTTCCGGTGGTTGTAGGGTCGTTGGGGGTGGAGGGAATCGCCGGCGGCGAGCTCTGAGGCGGAGGGAAGGTTTCCGTGGATTTGGGGGCTCGGGCTAGGGTGATGCTCCATCGTAGTTGGGGGTGTTGGTGGCTCCGCAAGACGATGAGGAGCCGAGTGGTGGTGATGGAAGGGTGGGGAGGCCCTGGTGGTGCCGGGGTGAACCCGAACGAGGCGGCGGCAGAGCTGACCAGAGAGGTTGAAGACGGCCTTCTCCTCTTCAATTGATGGCAATGGGGGCACTAGGGGGACGGTGTGAGGCTGCCTGAGTGCTCGGAGGAGCTCGGGGGCTTCCTTTTATAGCACAACCATGTCGGTTCGCGGCGGTCGTGGATCAGCTCATCGGCGGACTGCCCTACTGTGTTGCAGGGCGACGTGGCGGTGGCTAGCTAGCTCCAGGGGCTAACGACGACCACTCCACTGTCGAAGGAGGCGAGCTGGCGTGCTGTGGTGGTTTGGGCGGTGCATTAAAATTGTTAAAAATCTACTGATTAAAAATTGTTATATTAAGAGAGCATAGAAGTCCAATACATTTTTGGAAAGTTTCCACTTGGGTAAAACTCCTCAATATTAAAAAGAAAGTTTCTGAAATCAACAGAAAATCCAGAAAGCAAAAATTTTAAACTCCTAGCAAAATTTTAATAATTAAAACCTGGTTAAATTTTTGGGGTGTTACAATACTACCCCCTTAAGAAAAATCTCGTCCTCGAGATTTGCTAAGGAGTGTTTTTTTAAAATAATACTTTTACCAGGTCAAAACAATTACTTTACTTAAGCGGTAAAATGCGGCTACAGTGAGAGGGCAATAAGTGGTGTAAAACTACAGTGTGGGACACTAGCGTTGTTTGGAGAAATCCACGTTTTAGGGAAAAATGAGCGATTTCTACGTTGGACGCAGTAAATTTAGAATAAATTCTAAATTCTAAAATACGCTGGTCGTACCCGAGAGCACAGTGCTCCCTCTGGCTGATAGGTGGACCCAAGGCCCACTGCCAGTCTCTCCTTCTTCCTCTGGCTCTCTCTTCTTCCTCTCTCCCGCGCGCTTTCCCACGCTTTCTCCACCGGCGACGTCTAGCTCGTAGGGCATCTAGGCCGTACTGCAGTAGTGCGCGGCGTGCTTGCTGCCGGCGCAGCGTGCACTCACCTCACGGGCCAGTGCGCTATCAGCACTTCTCGCGGATTCGCCTCCGAACACCGGCGATCGGGCGACGAGCGGCTCTGGTGGACCTCGCCCACCGTACACCGATCTCGAGCTATAAAATGACCGCTGTGCTCCTTCTTCTTCGCACCTGGCCTCGCTTCTCCTCCTCCTTCTCCTCCATTACTGCTTACAGGAGCTCGAGACGAGGCTCTAATGGCGGAGGCGGTGCCGGACTGGTACGTGATCCTGGTGTGCGGAGGGCTGGCGGCAGTGCTGGGGCTCTCCGTGCTCCTGTGCGCGATGATCCTTGATGATCGCCGTGATGTTGCCGCTCGGGTGCTGGCTCTCCGTGGTGGCGGTGATCACGAGAACTAGGTGTGATGCCGGGTGTTAACTGTTGTTGGTGTGCCGGAGGTGATTAGTATCCGGATGATTATCTGCTAATCTCCCCTTTGGAGGTTGTGGTGCGCTTAGGGAGGGAATCGGTGAGATGCAACATGGTTACGTGCCTTTGTAAGCAGTGTATGAGTCCGAGTGGTTGTGGATCTGCTGTCGTGGTGTTGCATGAATAAAAATAATCCATGTCGTGAGAAGATAGATGATGCAGGAACTCAGGGAAAAGAAATCTCACTCCAGGATTTTCCGCGAGAGAAATCAGAAAAATCTAGCATTAAACCACATCAAAACTATTCAAATAAATAGAAACTAAATAATTTATTCGCCGCACCACCTCGGGGTACCACGCATAAGTTACAACGCAATAATAAATATTGCAATAATAAACACAGCAGTGACGTCTAAAATGAAAACGGTAACTGGACGGGGTCCCGAGAAAACGTCTCTGGTACTGGGACACACTCCTCTTCTATCGGGGGGAGTGGATTGACCAGTCGATGTATGTGTCTCTCCTGGTCGGGCCTCAGTGGTCTGCTGATGGCAATCTGAGGATTCAAATCAGCGAGACTCTGGAGATAACCCATTACTCGCTGGTTCAAATGTTCTTGAGCGATGACGTACTGGACCAGGTTGGCCAGTACTGGGTCTCTCTCAAATCGTCCATCGAGAAAAGATATTACTTCTCCGGGTGCTGCACGGCTCGGAAAGTAATAATATCCTTGTTCACTGGCATAGGGTACCGCGAATCGAAGGCGAGTAATCGCTTCATACGCAGCAGCTTCTATGGCCATATGTGGGGTCGGCACAGATTTCCCCACGAAGGAGACCTCCGTTGGGTCTTGGTTGGAGTCTACAGGAGGGATGTGTACTGCTGCCCAATATTTCAAGGTGGAAGGGGTGATTCTCGATTTGAACAGCTCGTACTGGGGTGGTTGGGTAGAACCCATGGTACTGCAGGTAAAGTCCCACAATATTTTGACAAAGCTACCCGGGGTTGCATCTGGGGTTCTCAGATAAATACTAGGGCTCGGCATGGCACGAAATGGTTGTGAGGGTGGTGCACGAGGGAAGGGTGCTTGGCAAGGTCATGAGGTGGCCTTCTTATATAGCATCCGGGCTGGGTTATTTACCATGGTGAAAGGTAATAAATTTACTAGATCAGCTCCAAGGGTCGGGGTCAAAGCCACAGATACACATATCTCACAAAAGGGACGTGTTACTGTGGGTGTCGTCTGGGTTGGTTTTGGTAGCTGTGCCTGAAATAAAAATGCAACTACAGGCTGACACAATTATGCAAGGGTTACTATTAAAACAGAGGCACAACAATAGGCTGCGTTTATTTACAAGGTCACACGATTACAAAGCGAGGATACACTAAGACTCAGCACTACTCGGGTGACTTAGTCTACCTCGTTTATATCCAGATGGGCGTGCCTTGTGGATGTCGAGGCTTCTCCACGGGTCTCACCGTCGGGATTAGCTGGAGGTGGTTGAGGGGCTGCAGGGTCGGGGTGGCAATGATGACCATTGCGGGGATTGTTGGCCACAATCCCGTTGGAGTGTGCTCCCAAAAGGCGACGAAGCACTTCTGGGGTCATCAAAGTACCTTGGTTGATGGCTGGGGCTGACCTCAGGGTCTCGATCGCGTGTCCGAACAGCACGACTGGGTTGTCGGTGTCGGGCTCGTCTTCCCTGCTTGCCGGGGCTCGGCGAACCAGCTCTCCGCGAGCTGCGATGAGATCAATGGTGATTTGATCGAACAGTGCCTCTAGTGCACCTACATAGCGCACTAGGTGCAACAATGCAGGATCCGTCTCGTGATCTCCGTTGGCAACTTGGGGTGGTCTACCATACCCTTCATGTCTGGGGTAGTAGTAGAATGAGTGATAGTTAACTCTGGGCGACAACTGTCGAAGTTGAACTGTAGCCTCTCGAGCAACTAGCTGGATGGCTTGTGGATCGAAGGAAGTTGTCCTTCCGGTGAACCTGTAGGGGCGTTCTGGCAATAGACCCCTATCGTAGATGTGCAAAGTGGCCCAGAATTGACGACTCTCACCGCTCATGGGTCCTTGGTACACAACATATTCTGGGGGCTCTTCTAACGCATAGGCACGACGGGTGAGGTTTGCGAGTATGGTCACAAAACCTCCAAGGTTGGTTGTTGTGGTCTCATTGTGCACTACGGGGCAAGGCATTATGGCTTGGTTCGGGGGAGAGGCTGTGTTGTGCTGGGTTGAGGCTAGCGTGCCCTTTTTATAGAAAAGGGGACGGAGTCTTCCTTCGCACGCTTGCGGATGGGACATATTGGACGTCGGTCACTGGCGCGTGATCGACAGGCTAAGATGATAGGTTGGGCACCGACTGTATAAAGGTGTCAGGCTCACTGTGTGGCTATCTTGCACGGGAAGCTTGGTCGGGGTTTGGTTAAGGTCTGATGGGTTGGTTTACCTAGGTTTTTCGACCTGGCTAAGATAGGATTAGCCAATGGTCAGCCTGGCTCTGATACCAAGTTTGTGACGACCAGTTTTCCGGGTATTAATTTCTAGAAAATGGCCCTTATGCTCACCAGCCCCAGGATTACTGTTAGCTGATGAGGCACCAACTTGATACAGAAATTCCAAGCAAAATGCAAAATATGTAGTACAAGACCATTCTGGCCTGTGAGTACAACAATTTGGTTTCTAGTGGTTGATGGCGGAAGCGGTTTGTGGATCATCAGCGTCTATGGGACTCCATTTCCCACAGGAACAGCTGAGCAGGATAACTCCTATCTTCGTGAGGCTGCTATCACCATTGCTTAGGTTCCGGGGCTGTCATAACGGTCGCTCCTCTCCGCGCAAGAAATCTGGCCAAGATAATAGCCAGGGACAAGCCAGTGAGTACTTTTGAATGTACTCGCAATCATTATGAACACGGGTATAATATAACAACGATAATTATGTACTGAAATATTTTATGATCATGACGTCAGTCACAAATCAGAATCTCTGATGCATGCAAGCAGGTCATTTATATATATATATATGAGTATGCAATAACAGCATAGTATTAAAATGCACCGATCGGGTGTCTGAAGCGACGCCTCGAAAGGTCAGTAAACAATGAGAAATGCCTCAGTCGGGCGTCTGAGCGACACCACATAAAGGGCTTATAAAATAAATAACAAGCATGCCACAGTCGGGCGTCTCAGCGACACCACATAAAGGGCTTATAAAATAAATAAATAACAAGCATGCCACAGTCGGGCGTCTCAGCGACACCACCTAAAGGGCTTATAAATAATCACAGTGAATATCCAGGAGGTAGAACCATCCCATGGATATTTGATAATGCCAATAATATAATGGGTTAGGCCACAACAAAATAATAATCATAATCATCACAAGTCTCAAGTCGTGATCCCAGTTCTGGTTTAACAGTTTCTCCTCCGAAGACCGATACTAAGACCGACACTTGACCCATCCCAGACTGTAATCCTTAACCATGGACACGGCTATTCGAATAGGTTTAATCTCTGCAGAGAGTGTACTCTTTACCCACGAGTAACGGATTCCTTTAGTCCATCGGGACTAATTCCGTCTACGGCCTTTTAATTGAAAACACACCTATCCGCACACATCAGCCTAACTTACCGGTGTCTGGAATCACCCACGACACCCGTTAAGCGAAACTCTAAGTGGGGAGGCTACAACCTCGACGTAACATGGGATCACATAATTTATACCGTGTGCAAGCTAGGGGAGCTACCCCTTCGGCTACAACCGAAACACCCATGCTCCCGGACCAGGTGGCATGCCTACCGGATGCCTCCGGTATCTTCCACCATGGCCTCTCTGTACGGTGTGTGCTAGGAAAGGGGTTGACAACTTACTAAACCGTACCCTACCTATGGTAGGGACGAGTGGCAGCACGAAACAAGTATGGGGGTTACCGGAACAAGACTCGATCTACGGTCGACTTAGGAGGTTTAAATATTCCCTGCATGATTAGCATAACAATATATACTTCAACCAACAGACACAAACACCGCGCGACATACCCCCTCATGCCATACCGGACACGACCGTCTCAACAGAGAACTAGGGACAAGACCGTGTCTACCCAAGACAGGCCTTCCCAGATTCCCTTCCGGTATGCATGAAAGGCATATGACGGTGATTACCATCACAACCATATCAACTCCAATAGCATGAAATCATTAATATGCACTCATGAGTAGGAACACATCATCACATAAAATGACGTATGCCCGTGTCGAGGTGGTGTTGTCACCGTGTCAAATAACACACACAATTATGCCAGGGTTCAGAATGCTTGCCTTCAAGTCATGGGGAGGCAAGGTGCATTCCAAAACTCTTGAAAGCTTTCTCCTCTCTCCAAAAATCATGTTTAAAATATTTTGAATCAATATATAGTTTAAAAAAACAGTACCAAAAAGTTGTCTGAATTTTTTTGAAATAAATCTTAAAATAAACTAGACAATATTTGAGAGAGGTAGGAAAAAGAATCAACTCATTCGGAGTTATATTTGAAAAGTTATAGCTAGTCAAAGTTTTGGTAAAAATCTGTTTTTAATAAAAACAGAAAAAGAAAACGTTTCAAACGAGATTACGCTTTCGGGCAGAGGAGGCGTACTTGAGGTTTCACGCCTCCACTTATCCAGCATGGACCGTGCAGGGAGTCACCGACAGTGGGTCCAGGGGGCCCACTAGTCATGTTTGACTGGTCTCCACCCCCTCTTCTTCCTCTGCCCGAGCAGAGGCGGGACTCCGGCGATCGTCGCTGGCGAACGATGGTTCCTCACGGGGAGCTGAGGGCGGGGATGGATCCGCGGATCTAGGGTGGTCCTTCCGGTGGTTGTAGGGTCGTCGGGGGTGGAGGGAATCGCCGACGGCGAGCTCTGCGGCGGAGGGAAGGTTTCGGTGGATTTGGGAGGGCTCGAGCTAGGGTGATGCTCCGTCGTAGTTGGGGGTATGGGCGGCTCCGCAAGACGATGAGGAGCCGAGTGGTGGTGATGGAAGGGTGGGGGAGGCCCTGGTGGCGCCGGGGTGAACCGGAACGAGGCGGCGGCCGAGCTGACCGGAGAGGTTGAAGACGGCCTTCTCCTCTTCAATTAATGGCAACGGGGGCACTAGGGGGCGGTGTGAGGCTGCCTGAGTGCTCGGAGGAGCTCGGGGGCTTCCTTTTATAGCACAACCATGTCGGTTCGCGGCGGTCGTGGATCAGCTCGTCGGCGGACCGCCCTACTGTGTTGCAGGGCAAAGTGGCGGTGACTGGCTAGCTCCAGGGGCTAACGACGACCACTCCACTGTCGAGGGAGGCAAGCTGGCGCGCTGTGGTGGTTTGGGCAGTGCCGCCCTGTGACACCCCAAAATTTTAACCTTGTTTTAATTAATTAAAATTTTGCCAGGAAACTTAAACTTTTGTTTTCTGGATTTTCTTTTGATTTCAGAACCTTTCTTCCCTTTATTTTTATGGAGTTTTTACCTCAAGTGAAAAACTTCCCAATTTTATTGGACTCATTTGCCCTCTCAAATAAAATAATTCTTTTATCAATGGGATTATCTATATAATCATTTTTCCCTGAGCTTTATTTCTCTAATTTGGTTTTTCATAAGTTTTAGGGTTCCATTTGCACTGCAACCCTTTGATAAATTCATTCAAAAATTCCACCAAAAATTGGAGATGTCATGTGATGTTTTTAAAACACTTTTATGCAAAAATATATTTCATTCATTGAATATTTTGAGTTCTACACCAAGTTTTCAAATCTGGTCCAGTGGGCAGTTTTGCACTACAATCTATTTAAATATTTCTTTAAAACTTCTACCAAAATTTTGGGATGTCAACAGGAGTATATTAATTAACTTTTTGCAAAAACCCAGTGATGTCCTTTGAAAGATTTTAGTGAACCATCCTCATCTTCATTCTGGTCCAACTTGATGAATTGTACTACAGCTATATTTTGACTTACTCCTGTTGCTGTGATTTTTCCTACTTGTAGCCCTCCCTGCTAAAACCTTAAGTCCAAGAGGTTGGACTCATTGGAGCAATTATAGTTCTTGCAATCATGCCCTGTTCTTTCTGTCTAAATCTGAAGATTTGCAAAACTTGCACTAGCAAGTTTCTTCTTTTGCCCAAATGACATTACCACTCTCTTTTGCACCCAAAGAGACACTAGCCTGGAGAATTTGGCCACTCCAAGAAATGCCTAGGTGCATGTGGCATTCTGTCAAACACTTTATGGGCATGACCAGTTTTGACATGAGTTTTAGTTTGCACTATGAACTTGCTTCCCTTGCCTAACCACCTTGTCCAATAAACTCCTAGCTACTCCTAACCTAGGTCTGCTAATTTCCAGCCTCACCCAAGCTCTATGGCATGCACGGGCATTTCGCCGAGCACCTAGTGGGCGTGCTCTGGGCGCGCCCAGAGCGCGCGTTTTGCACGTGCCGCGCCCGAGCCGCCGCATCGCGCCCCTGGGTTTTACCCACTCTGCAGAGCCGCGCCACTCACTCGACTGCTCACCGCATCACGCCAAGCAGCCTTGGTGCCCTACAGCACCACCGTCAGAGCCCCTTGGCAGCACGCCGGTGTCCGCAGCACGCCTCTGCACAGGTCGGCGCCGCCCAAGCCTCTCCCGCGCGCCACCTGCCCCTGGAGCAGCTCAGACTCATCCACAAGAGCGTCCTCTAGCTCTCGTCGCCGCCACGTCGCCCTGACCGCTACAGAGCGGCGGTTCGTCGGCGCCCTTATCCTCGGCCGCGGAACCGCCATGGATGCGCTATAAATAGGACCCCCCCCCCCCCGAGCTTGTCCAAGCCTCAAGCAACCTCTCTCACTCCCTCACCGATCCGCTCGTAGCAGTAGGAAGACCAGAGGGGTCGTCTTCCTCATCTCCGGCAATCACAGCCGCCGCCACTGTCCCGGTCACTCCGGCGCCACCAGGGCCTCCCCCTCTCCACTCTCTTCACCAGGAGCTCCCTCTCCCCCTCGTGAGTCCATCCCCCTGCTCAATTTTGATCGGGACTCGCCGCAGGAGAAAAACCACTCTGCCCGACGGCCACCGTCCGCTGCGGAGCTGGCCGCCGGCAGCTCCGTCCAACCCGGGGACCGTAACGACTACCGGAGGGACCGCCTCAACCCCCTGAGCCCACGGGTAACCTCTGTTTCCCGAACGGTGCCGCCATTCGTCGGCGAGCATCGCCGGAGTCCCGCCTCCGCTCGGGGCAGAGGAAGAGGAGGGAGAAGACCAGTCAAACCTGACCAGTGGGTCCGCCTAGGCCCACTGTCAGTGACCCACCGCACCGGTCCACGTGGGTTAAGTGAAGGCGTAAAGGGAAAAGTATGTATTCGACGTATACCTGTTCGAAGCATTTTCTTTTTATTCTGTTTTATTTTTAAACAGATTTTGACCACAACTTTGAGTGTCTATAACTTTTTAAATATAACTCCAAATGAATTGATTCTTTTTCCTACCTCTCTCAAATTTAATCTAGTTTATTTTAAGATTTATTTGAAAAAAAATCCAGACAACTTTTTGGTACTGTTTTTGAAACTATATATTAATTCAAAAATATTTTAAATAGGATTTTTGGAGAGAGGAGAAAGCTTTCAAAAGTTTTGGAGTGCACCCTGCCTTTCCACACCTTGAAGGCAAGCATTCTGAACCCTGGCATGATATTTGGCATGCATTGTTTGACACGATCATGACACCACCTCAATACGTAGAACTCGTTATTTTATGTGGTGATGTGATCATTTGCATGAGTGCTTATTGGAAATTTCCTTGCTGTTGGAAATGGCCATGCTTGTGATAATGATCATCCTCGTATGCCTTACATGCCTACTGGAAGGAAAACGGGAAAGTCTCTGTCTTGGGTAGACCCGAGCTTGTCCCTAGTTCCTCGTCGAGACGAGTGTGTCCGACATGGCATGAGGGGTATGATGAGTGGTGATTCTGTCTGATGGATGAAATATATTCGTTATGCTAATCATGCAGGGAATACTTAAAACCTCCTGAGTCGACCATAGATCGAGTCTTGTTCCAGTAACCCCCCATACTTGTTTCGTACTACCACTTGTCTCTACAACAAGTAGGGTACGGTTCAATAAGTCGTCAATCCCTTTCTAGCACACACCGTACAGAGAGTCCATGGTGGAAGATACCGGTTGTAGCTGGTAGGCAGGCCACCTGGTCCGGGGGCATGGGTGTTTCCAGTTGAGACCGAGAGGGGAGGCCACCCCTTAGAGCGCGCGATATAAATTTGATCCCATGCTACGCGAGGTTGTAGCCTCCCCACTTAGAGTTTTGCTTAACAAGTGTCGTGGGTGATTCCAGACACCGGTAAGTTAAGCTGGTGTGTGCAAGTTAGGTGTGTTTTCAACTAAAAGGCCGTAGACGGAATTAGTCTCGATAGACTAAAGGAATCGGTTACTCGTGGGTAAAGAGTACACCCTCTGCAGAGATTAAACCTATTAGAATAGCCGTGTCCATGGTTAAGGATTATAGTCTGGAATGGGTCAAGTGTCGGTCTTAGTGTCGGTCTTCGGAGGAGAAACTACTAAACCAGAATATGGATCATGACGTGTGACTTATGATGATTATGATTATTATTATTATGGACTAACCCCTTTATATTATTTGAAGTATTGAGTATCCCTGGGATGGTTCTACCTCCTGGATATTCACTGTGATTGTTTTTCTTATAAGCCCTTTATGTGGTGTTGCTCAGACGCCCGACTGTGGCATGCTGTTATTTATTTACTTTATAAGCACTTTATGTGGTGTTGCTCAGACGCCCGACTGTGGCATGCTATTAATTATTTACTTTACAAGCACTTTATGTGGTGTCGTCCAGACGCCTGACTGAGGCATGCTCATTATTTATTATCCTTTCGAGGCGTCGCTTCAGACACCCGATTGGTGCATTTTATTACTATTCTGTTACTACATATTCATGTTGCATATAAATAACCTGCTTGCATGCATCAGAGATTTTTTTTTGACTGACATTGTGATCATGGAATATTTTAGAGTATGATTTGATATATTATACCCGTGTTCATAATGTTTGCGAGTACATTCAAAAGTACTCACTGGCTTGTCCCTCTCTATTGTCTTGGTCAGATTTCTTGCGTGGAGAGGAGCGTTGCGATGAAACAGCCCGGGAACCTACGCAACGGTGATAGCAGCCTCGCGAAGATAGGAGTTAACCTGGTCAGTTGTTCCTGTGGGAAATGGAGTCCCATAGACGCTGATGATCCACAAACCGCTTCCGCCATCAACCACTAGAAACCATTTGTTGTACTCACATACCAGAAGGGTCTTGTACTGCATATTTTATATTTTGCTTGGAATTTCTGTATCAAGTTGGTGCCTCAACAGCTAACAGTAATCCTGGGGCTGGTGAGCGCAAGGGCCATTTTCTGGAAATTAATACCCGGAAAACCGGTCTCGACAAACTTGGTATCAGAGCCAGGCTGACCATTGGCTAATCCTATCTTAGCCAGGTCGAAAAACCTAGGTAGGCCAAACCACCAGACCTTAACCAAAACCCAGCCAAGCTTCTCGTGCAAGATAGCCACCCAGTGACCCCGACACTTTTGGCAGTCGGTGCCCAACCTATCAACCTAGCCTGTCAATCACGCGCCAGTGACCGATGCCTATAATGTCCCATTCGCAAGTGTGCGAAGGAAGACTCCGTCCCCTTTTCTATAAAAAGGGCACGCTAGCCTCAACCCAGCACAGCACAACCTCTACCCCAAACCGAGCCATAATGCCTGGCCCCGTAGTGCACAATGAGACCACAGCAACCAACCTTGGAGGTTTTGTGACCATACTCGCAAACCTCACTCGTCGTGCCTATGCGTTAGAAGAGCCCCCAGAATATGTTGTGTACCAAGGATCCATGAGCGGTGAGAACCGTCAATTCTGGGCCACTGTGCACATATATGGTAGGGGTCTGTCGCCAGAACGCCCCTACAGGTTCACTGGAAGGACAACTTCCTTCGAGCCACAAGCCATCCAGCTAGCTGCTCGAGAGGCTATAGTTCAACTCCGGCAGTTGTCGCCCAGAGTTAACTGTCGCTCGTTCTACTACTACCCCAGACGTGAAGGGTATGGTAGACCACCCCAGGTTGCCAACGGAGATCACGAGACGGATCCTGCATTGTTGCACCTAGTGCGCTATGTAGGTGCACTAGGGGAACTGTTCCATCAAATCACCATTGATCTGATCGCAGCTCGTGGAGAACTGGTTCGTCGAGCCCCGACGAGAGGAGAAGATGAGCCCGACGCCGACAGCCCAGTCGTGCTGTTCGGACAACCAATAGAGACCTTGAGATCGGCCCCAGCCATCAACCAAGGCACTTTGATGACCCAGAAGTGCTTCGTTGCCTTTTGGGAGCACACTCCAACGGGATTGTGGCCAACAATCCCCGCGATAGTCATCATCGCTACCCCGACCCTGCAGCCCCTCAACCACCTCCAGCTAATCCTGATGGTGAGACCCGTGGAGAAGCCTCGACATCCACAAGGCAAGCCCGCTTGGATATTAACGAGGTAGACTAAGTCACCCGAGTAGTGCCGAGTCCCAGTGCATCCTCGCTTTGTAATCGTGTGACCTTGTATATTAACGCAGCTTGTTGTTGTGCCTCTGTTTTAAGTAGTAACCTTGCATAATTATGTCAGCACGCAGTTGCATATTTTTTCCGGGCACAGCTACCAAAACCACCCCGACAACCCCCACAATGATACGTCACTTTGGTGAGATATGTATCTGTGGCTTTGACCCCGACCCTTGGAGCTGAGCTGGCAAATTAATTACCTTTCACCACGGTAAAATGACCCAGCTCCAGTGCTATAAAAAGGCCACCTCGTGACCTTGCCAAGCACCCCTCACCTTGTGCACCACGCTCACAACCATTTCTTGCCATGCTGAGCCCTAGTATTTATCTGAGAACCCCAGATGCAACCCCGGGTAGTTTTGTCAAAATATTGTGGGACTTTACCTGCAGTACCATGGGTTCTACCCAGCCACCTCAGTACAAGCTGTTCAAATCGAGAATCACCCCATCCACCTCGAAATATTGGGCAGTAGTACACATCCCTCCCGTAAATCCAACCAAGACCCAACGGAAGTTTCCTTCTTGGGGAAATCTATGCCAGCTCCACTAATGGCCATAGAAGCGGTTGCACACGAAGCACTTGCCCGCCTTCGATTCACGGTACCCTATGCCAGTGAAAGAGGATATTATTACTTTCCGAGCCGTGCAGCACCCGGAGAAGTAACATCTTTTCCCGGTGGACGGATTGAGAGAAACCCAGTACTGGCCAACCTGGTCCAGTACGTCATCGCTCAAGAACGTTTGAACCAGCAAGTAATGGGTTATCTCCAGAGTCTCGCTGATTTGAATCCTCAGATTGCCATCGACAGACCATTGAGGCCCGACCAAGAGAGACACATTCATCGGCTGATCAATCCGCTTTCCCCGATATTGGAGTGCATCCTAGTACCAGAGACGTTTTCTCGGGACCCCGTCCAGTTACCGTTTGCATTATAGACGTCGCTGTTGTGTTTATTCTTGCAACTTTTATTTATGAGTTGTAACATATGCGTGGTACCCCGAGTTTGCGCGGCGAGTAAATTATTTAGTTTCTATTAATATGAGTTGTTGCGGTTTGACTCTAATATATTACTATTGTTCTCTCGCGAAAAATCCTGAAGTGAGATTTCTTTTCCTTGAGTTGCTGCACCATATATCTTCTCACGACATGGATTATTTTTATTCACGCAGCACCACCACTACTCGAACACATACACTGCTTGCAAAAACACGTAACCGAGGAGTATTTGTTTTTCAAAACAGCTCTTAGCAAATCTCGAGGACGAGATTTTTTCTTAAGGGGGGTAGTGTTGTGACACCCCATAATTTTAACCTTGTTTTAATTAATTAAAATTTTGCCAGGAAACTTAAACTTTTGTTTTCTGGATTTTCTTTTGATTTCAGAACCTTTCTTCCCTTTATTTTTATGGAGTTTTTACCTCAAGTGAAAAACTTCCCAATTTTATTGGACTCATTTGCCCTCTCAAATAAAATAATTCTTTTATCAATGGGATTATCTATATAATCATTTTTTCCCCTGAGCTTTATTTCTCTAATTTGGTTTTTCATAAGTTTTAGGGTTCCATTTGCACTGCAACCCTTTGATAAATTCATTCAAAAATTCCACCAAAAATTGGAGATGTCATGTGATGTTTTTAAAACACTTTTATGCAAAAATATATTTCATTCATTGAATATTTTGAGTTCTACACCAAGTTTTCAAATCTGGTCCAGTGGGCAGTTTTGCACTACAATCTATTTAAATATTTCTTTAAAACTTCTACCAAAATTTTGGGATGTCAACAGGAGTATATTAATTAACTTTTTGCAAAAACTCAGTGATGTCCTTTGGAAGATTTGAGTGAACCATCCTCATCTTCATTCTGGTCCAACTTGATGAATTGTACTACAGCTATATTTTGACTTACTCCTGTTGCTGTGATTTTTCCTACTTGTAGCCCTCCCTGCTAAAACCTTAAGTCCAAGAGGTTGGACTCATTGGAGCAATTCTAGTTCTTGCAATCATGCCCTGTTCTTTCTGTCCAAATCTGAAGATTTGCAAAACTTGCACTAGCAAGTTTCTTCTTTTGCCCAAATGACATTACCACTCTCTTTTGCACCCAAAGAGACACTAGCCTGGAGAATTTGGCCACTCCAAGAAATGCCTAGGTGCATGTGGCATTCTGTCAAACACTTTATGGGCATGACCAGTTTTGACATGAGTTTTAGTTTGCACTATGAACATGCTTCCCTTGCCTAACCACCTTGTCCAATAAACTCCTAGCTACTCCTAACCTAGGTCTGCTAATTTCCAGCCTCACCCAAGCTCTGTGGCATGCACGGGCATTTCGCTGAGCACCTAGTGGGCGTGCTCTGGGCGCGCCCAGAGCGCGCGTTTTGCACGTGCCGCGCCCGAGCCGCTGTGTCGCGCCCCTGGGTTTTACCCACTCTGCAGAGCTACACCACTCACTCGACTGCTCACCGCATCACGCCAAGCAGCCCTGGTGCCCTACAGCACCACCATCAGAGCCCCTTGGCGGCACGCCGGCGTCCGCAGCATGCCTCTGCACAGGTCGGCGCCGCCCGAGCCTCTCCCGCTTGCCACCTGCCCTTGGAGCAGCTCAGACTCATCCACAAGAGCGTCCTCTAGCTCTCGTCGCCGCCACGTCGCCCTGACCGCTACAGAGCGGCGGTTCGCCGGCGCCCTTATCCTCGGCCGCGGAACCGCCAAGGATGCGCTATAAATAGGACCCCCGGAGCTCGTCCAGGCCTCAAGCAACCTCTCTCACTCCCTCACCGATCCGCTCGTAGCAGTAGGAAGACCAGAGGGGTCGTCTTCCTCATCTTCGGCAATCACAGCCGCCGCCACTGTCTCGGTCACTCCGGCGCCACCAGGGCCTCTCCACTCTCTTCACCAGGAGCTCCCTCTCCCCCTCTTGAGTCCATCCCCCTGCTCAATTTTGATCAGAACTCGCCGCAGGAGAAAAAACACTCTGCCCGACGGCCACCGTCCGCTGCGGAGCTCGCCGCCGGCAGCTCCGCCCATCCTGGGGACCGTAACAACTACCAGAGGGACCGCCTCGACCCCCTGAGCCCACGGGTAACCTCTGTTTCCCGAACGGTGCCGCCGTTCGCCGGCGAGCATCGCCGGAGTATCGCCTCTGCTCGGGGCAGAGGAAGAGGAGGGAGAAGTCTAGTCAAACCTGACCAGTGGGTCCCCCCGGGCCCACTGTCAGTGACCCATCGCACCGGTCCACGTGGGTTAAGTGAAGGCGTAAAGGGCAAAGTACGTATTCGACGTATACCTCTTCGAAGCGTTTTCTTTTTATTCTATTTTATTTTTAAACAGATTTTGACCACAACTTTGACTGTCTATAACTTTTTAAATATAACTCCAAATGAAATGATTCTTTTTCCTACCTCTCTCAAATTTAATCTAGTTTATTTTAAGATTTATTTGAAAAAAATTCAGACAACTTTTTTGTACTGTTTTTGAAACTATATATTGATTCAAAAATATTTTAAATAGGATTTTTGGAGAGAGGAGAAAGCTTTCAAAAGTTTTGGAGTGCACCCTGCCTTTCCACACCTTGAAGGCAAGCATTCTGAACCCTGGCATAATATTTGGCATGCATTGTTTGACACGATCATTGTTGGAAATATGCCCTAGAGGCAATAATAAATAAGTTATTATTATATTTCTTTGTTCATGATAATAGTCTTTTATTCATGCTATAACTGTATTATCCGAAAATCGTAATACACGTGTGAATACATAGACCACAATATGTCCCTAGTGAGCCTCTAGTTGACTAGCTCGTTGTGATCAACAGATAGTCATGGTTTCCTGGCTATGGACATTGGATGTCGTTGATAACGGGATCACATCATTAGGAGAATGATGTGATGGACAAGACCCAATCCTAAGCATAGCACAAAGATCGTGTAGTTCGTTTGCTAGAGCTTTGCCAATGTCAAGTATCTCTTCCTTTGACCATGAGATCGTGTAACTCCTGGATACCGTAGGAGTGCTTTGGGTGTATCAAACGTCACAACGTAACTGGGTGACTATAAAGGTGCACTACAGGTATCTCCGAAAGTATCTATTGTTTTATGCGGATCGAGACTGGGATTTGTCACTCCGTGTAAACGGAGAGGTATCTCTGGGCCCACTCGGTAGGACATCATCATATGCGCAATGTGACCAAGGAGTTGATCACGGGATGATGTGTTACGGAACGAGTAAAGTGACTTGCCGGTAACGAGATTGAACAAGGTATTGGATACCGACGATCGAATCTCGGGCAAGTAACATACCGATAGACAAAGGGAATTGAATACGGGATTGATTAAGTCCTTGACATCGTGGTTCATCCGATGAGATCATCGTGGAACATGTGGGAGCCAACATGGGTATCCAGATCCCGCTGTTGGTTATTGACCAGAGAACGTCTCGGTCATGTCTGCATGGTTCCCGAACCCGTAGGGTCTACACACTTAAGGTTCGATGACGCTAGGGTTATAAAGGAAGTTTGTATGTGGTTACTGAATGTTGTTCGGAGTCCCGGATGAGATCCCGGACGTCACGAGGAGTTCCGGAATGGTCCGGAGGTAAAGATTTATATATAGGAAGTCCTGTTTCGGCCATCGGGACAAGTTTCGGGGTCATCGGTATTGTACCGGGACCACCGGAAGGGTCCCGGGGGCCCACCGGGTGGGGCCACCTGCCCCGGGGGGCCACATGGGCTGTAGGGGGTGCGCCTTGGCCTACATGGGCCAAGGGCACCAGCCCCTAGAGGCCCATGCGCCAAGATATAGGAAAAAGGGGAGAGTCCTTAAGGGGGAAGGCACCTCCGAGGTGCCTTGGGGAGGATGGACTCCTCCCCCCTCTTAGCCGCACCCCTTCCTTGGAGGAAGGGGCAAGGCTGCGCCTCCCCCCTCTCCCCTGCCCCTATATATAGTGGAGGGGAGGGAGGGCATCCATACCTGAGCCCTTGGCGCCTCCCTCCCTCCCGTGACACCTCCTCCTCTCCCGTAGGTGCTTGGCGAAGCCCTGCAGGATTGCCACGCTCCTCCATCACCACCACGCCGTTGTGCTGCTGCTGGATGGAGTCTTCCTCAACCTCTCCCTCTCTCCTTGCTGGATCAAGGCGTGGGAGACATCGTCGAGCTGTACGTGTGTTGAACGCGGAGGTGCCGTCCGTTCGGCACTAGGATCATCGGTGATCTGAATCACGACGAGTACGACTCCATCAACCCCGTTCACTTGAACGCTTCCGCTTAGCGATCTACAAGGGTATGTAGATGCACTCTCCTTTCTACTCGTAGCTGGTTTCTCCATAGATAGATCTTGGTGACACGTAGGAAAATTTTGAATTTCTGCTACGTTCCCCAACAGTGGCATCATGAGCTAGGTCTATTGCGTAGATTCTTTGCACGAGTAGAACACAAAGTAGTTGTGGGCGTTGATGTTGTTCAATATGCTTACCGTTACTAGTCCAATCTTGTTTCGACGGTATTGTGGGATGAAGCGGCCCGGACCGACCTTACACGTACTCTTACGTGAGACAGGTTCCACCGATTGACATGCACTTGGTGCATAAGGTGGCTAGCGGGTGCCAGTCTCTCCCACTTTAGTCGGAACGGATTCGATGAAAAGGGTCCTTATGAAGGGTAAATAGCAATTGGCATATCACGTTGTGGTGTTGCGTAGGTAAGAAACGTTCTTGCTAGAAACCCATAGCAGCCACGTAAAACATGCAACAACAATTAGAGGACGTCTAACTTGTTTTTGCAGGGTATGCTATGTGATGTGATATGGCCAAAAGGATGTGATGAATGATATATGTGATGTATGAGATTGATCATGTTCTTGTAATAGGATTCACGACTTGCATGTCGATGAGTATGACAACCGGCAGGAGCCATAGGAGTTGTCTTTATTTATTGTATGACCTGCGTGTCATTGAACAACGCCATGTAAATTACTTTACTTTATTGCTAAACGCGTTAGCCATAGAAGTAGAAGTAGTCGTTGGCGTGACAACTTCATGAAGACACGATGATGGAGATCATGATGATGGAGATCATGGTGTCATGCCGGTGACGATGATGATCATGGAGCCCCGAAGATGAAGATCAAAGGAGCAAAATGATATTGGCCATATCATGTCACTATTTGATTGCATGTGATGTTTATCATGTTTATGCATCTTGTTTACTTAGGACGACGGTAGTAAATAAGATGATCCCTTACAAAATTTCAAGAAGTGTTCTCCCCTAACTGTGCACCGTTGCTACAGTTCGTCGCTTCTAAGCACCACGTGATGATCGGGTGTGATGGATTCTTACGTTCACATACAACGGGTGTAAGACAGTTTTACACAGCGAAAACACTTAGGGTTAACTTGACGAGCCTAGCATGTGCAGACATGGCCTCGGAACACGGAGACCGAAAGGTCGAGCATGAGTCGTATAGTAGATACGATCAACATGAAGATGTTCACCGATGATGACTAGTCCGTCTCACGTGATGATCGGACATGGCCTAGTTGACTCGGATCATGTAATCACTTAGATGACCAGAGGGATGTCTATCTGAGTGGGAGTTCATAAGATGAACTTAATTATCCTGAACATAGTCAAAAGACCTTTTGCAAATTATGTCGTAGCTCGCCTTTAGTTCTACTGTTTTAGATATGTTCCTAGAGAAAATATAGTTGAAAGTTGATAGTAGCGATTATGCGAACAGTAGAAAGCTTATGTCCTTAATGCACTGCTCAGTGTGCTGAACCCCAAACGTCGTTTGTGGATGTTTCGAACATCGAACATACACGTTTTGATAACTATGTGATAGTTCAGTTAAATGGTTTAAGTAGAGGCACCAAAGACGTTTTCGAAACATCGCGGAACATATGAGTTGTTTCGAGGGCTGAAATTGGGATTTCAGGCTCGTGCTCACGTCAAGAGGTATAAGACCTCCGACGATTCTCTTAGCCTGCAAACTAAGGGAGAAAATCTCAATCGTTGAGTTTGTGCTCAGATTGTCTGAGTGCAACAATCACTTGAATTGAGTGGGAGTTGATCTTCCAAATGAGATAGTGATGTTTCTCCAAAGTCATTGCCACCGAGCTGCTAGAGCTTCGTGATGAACTATAACATATCAGGGATAAATAAGATGATCCTTGAGGTATTCATGATGTTTGACACCGCGAAAGTAGAAATCAAGAAGGAGCATCAATTGTTGATGGTTGGTGAAACCCCTAGTTTCAAGAAGGGCAAGGGCAAGAAGGGATACTTCATGAAACGGCAAATCAGCTGCTGCTCCAGTGAAGAAACCCAAGGTTGAACCCAAACCCGAGACTAAGTGCTTCTGTAATAAGGGGAACAGTCACTAGAGCAGAATTACCCTAGATACTTGGTAGATGAGAAGGCTGGCAAGGTCGATAGAAGTATATTGGATATACATTATGTTAATGTGTACTTTACTAGTACTCCTAGTAGCACCAGGGTATAAGATACCGGTTCGGTTGCTAAGTGTTAGTAACTCGAAATAAAAGCTACGGCATAAACGGAGACTAGCTAAAGGTGAGCTGACGATATGTGTTGGAAGTGTTTCCAATGTTGATATGATCAAGCATCGCACGCTCCCTCTACCATCGAGATTTGGTGTTTGCGTTGAGCATAGACATGATTGGATTATGTCTATCGCAATACGGTTATTCATTTAAAGAGAATAATGGTTACTCTATTTATTTGAATAATACCTTCAATGGTCTTGCACCTAAAATGAATGGTTCATTGAAATCTCGATCGTAGTGATACACATGTTCATGCCAAAAGATAGTAATGATAGTACCACCTATTTGTGGCACTGCCACGTAAGTCATATCGGTATAAAATGCATGAAGAAGCTCCATGTTGATGGATCTTTGGACTCACTCATTTTTGAAAAGTTTGAGACATGCGAACCATGTCTATTGGTATATATGCATGAAGAAACTCCATGCAAATGGACCGTTCGGACTCACTTGATTTTGAATCACTTGAGATATGCAAATCATACCACATAGGCAAGATGACTGAAAAGCCTCGTTTTCAGTAAGATGGAACAAGATAGCAACTTGTAGGAAGTAACACATTTTGATGTGTGCAGTCCAATGAGTGCTGAGGCATGCAGTGAATATCGTTATGTTCTTACTTCACAGATGATTCGAGTAGATGTTGAGAATATTTACTTGATGAAACACAAGTCTGAATTATTGAATGGTTCAAGTAATTTCAGAGTGAAGTAGAAGATCATTGTGACAAGAGGATAAAATGTCTATGATATGATCATAGAGATGAATATCTGAGTTACGAGTTTTGGCACACAATTAAGACATTGTGGAAATTGTTTCGCAATTAACACCGCCTGGAACACCATAGTGTGATGGTGTGTCCGAACATCATAGTTGCACCCTATTGGATATGGTGCGTACCATGATGTCTCTTATCGAATTACCACTATCGTTCATGGGTTAGGCATTAGAGACAACCACATTCACTTTAAATAGGGCACCACGTAATTCTGATGAGATGACACCGTATGAATTATGGTTTAGAGAAACCTAAGTTGTCGTTTCTTAAAGGTTTGGGGCTGCGACGCTTATATGAAAAAGTTTCAGGTTGATAAGCTCGAACCCAAAGCGGATAAAATGCATCTTCATAGGACACCCAAAATAGTTGGGTATACCTCCTAATTCAGATCCGAAAGCAATATGGATTGTTTCTAGAATCGGGTCCTTTCTCGAGGAAAAGTTTCTCTCGAAAGAATTGAGTGGGAGGATGGTGGAGACTTGATGAGGTTATTGAACCGTCTCTTCAACTGGTGTGTGACAGGGCACAGGGAGTTGTTCCTGTGGCACCTACACCAATTGAAGTGGAAGCTTATGATATTGATCATGAAACTTCGGATCAAGTCACTCCCAAACCTCGTAGGATGACAAGGATGCGTACTACTTCAGAGTGGTACGTAATCCTGTCTTGAAGGTCATGTTGCTAGACAACAATGAACCTACGAGCTATGGAGAAGCGATGGTGGGCCCGGATTCCGATAAATGGCTTGAGGCCATAAAATCCGAGAGAGGATCCATGTATGAAAACAAAGTGTAGACTTTGGCAGAACGGCTCGATGGTCGTAAGGCTAATGAGTACAGATGGATTTCAAAAGGAAGACGGACAATGATGGTAAATGTCACCATTAATAAAGCTCGACTTGTTGTTAAGATGTTTTCCGACAAGTTCAAGGAGTTGACTACGATGAGATTTTCTCACTCGTAGCGATGCTAAGAGTCTGTTGGAATTATATTAGCGATTACTGCATTATTTATGAAATCTTGCAGATAGGATGTCAAAACATTGTTTCCTCGACGATTTTAATGAGGAAAGGTTGTATGTGATACAACCGGAAGGTTTTGTCAATCCCGAAAGACGCTAATAAGTATGCAAAGCTCCAGCAATCCTTCTAAGGACTGGAGTGAGCATCTCGGAGTTGGAATGTATGCTTTGGTGACGATCAAAGATTTTCGGTTTGTACAAAGTTTATGAGAAACTTGTATTTCCAAAGAAGTGAGTGGGAGCACTATAGAATTTCTGATGAGTATATGTTGTTGACATATTGTTGATCAGAAATGACGTAGAATTTCTGGAAAGCATATAGGGTTATTTTGAAAGTGTTTTTCAATGGAAAGCCTGGATTAAGCTACTTGAACATTGAGCATCAAGATCTATAAGGATAGATCAAAACGCTTAATGGTACTTTCAAATGAGCACATACCTTGACATGATCTTGAAGGTATTCAAGATGGATCAGTCAAAGAAGAAGTTCTTGCCTGAATTGTAAGGTACGAAGTTAAGACTTAAAGCTCGACCACGGCAGAATAGAGAGAAAGGACGAAGGTCGTCCCCTATGCTTAAGACGTAGGCTCTTCAGTATGCTATGTTGTGTACCGCACCTGAAGTGTGCCTTGCCATGAGTCAGTCAAGGGGTACAAGAGTGATCCAAGAATGGCTCACAGGACAGCGGTCAAAGTTATCCTTAGTAACTAGTGGACTAAGGAATTTTTCTCGATTATGGAGGTGGTAAAAGAGTTCGTCGTAAAGGGTTATGTCGATGCAAGCTTGACACCTATTCGGATAGCTCTGAGTAGAGAGACCGGATACATATAATGGAGCAATAATTTAGAATAGCTCCAAGTAGAACAGTTACTTGGAATAGGTCCAAATAGAGCGTGGTAGCTGCATCTAGGAGATCACATAGAGATTTGTAAAGCACACACAGATCTGAAAGGTTCAGACCCGTTGACTAAAACCTCTCTCACAAGCAACATGATCAAACATAAAACTCATTGAGTGTTAATCACATAGTGATGTGAACTAGACTACTGACTCTAGTAAACTCTTGGGTATTAGTCACATGGTGATGTGACCTGTGAGTGTTAATCACATGGCGATGTGAACTAGATTATTGACTCTAGTGCAAGTGGGAGACTGTTGGAAATATGCCCTAGAGGCAATAATAAATAAGTTATTATTATATTTCTTTGTTCATGATAATAGTCTTTTATTCATGCTATAACTGTATTATCCGGAAATCGTAATACACGTGTGAATACATAGACCACAATATGTCCCTAGTGAGCCTCTAGTTGACTAGCTCGTTGTGATCAACAGATAGTCATGGTTTCCTGGCTATGGACATTGGATGTCGTTGATAACGGGATCACATCATTAGGAGAATGATGTGATGGACAAGACCCAATCCTAAGCATAGCACAAAGATCGTGTAGTTCGTTTGCTAGAGCTTTGCCAATGTCAAGTATCTCTTCCTTTGACCATGAGATCGTGTAACTCCTGGATACCGTAGGAGTGCTTTGGGTGTATCAAACGTCACAACGTAACTGGGTGACTATAAAGGTGCACTACAGGTATCTCCGAAAGTATCTATTGTTTTATGCGGATCGAGACTGGGATTTGTCACTCCGTGTAAACGGAGAGGTATCTCTGGGCCCACTCGGTAGGACATCATCATATGCGCAATGTGACCAAGGAGTTGATCACGGGATGATGTGTTACGGAACGAGTAAAGTGACTTGCCGGTAACGAGATTGAACAAGGTATTGGATACCGACGATCGAATCTCGGGCAAGTAACATACCGATAGACAAAGGGAATTGAATACGGGATTGATTAAGTCCTTGACATCGTGGTTCATCCGATGAGATCATCGTGGAACATGTGGGAGCCAACATGGGTATCCAGATCCCGCTGTTGGTTATTGACCAGAGAACGTCTCGGTCATGTCTGCATGGTTCCCGAACCCGTAGGGTCTACACACTTAAGGTTCGATGACGCTAGGGTTATAAAGGAAGTTTGTATGTGGTTACCGAATGCTGTTCGGAGTCCCGGATGAGATCCTGGACGTCATGAGGAGTTCCGGAATGGTCCGGAGGTAAAGATTTATATATAGGAAGTCCTGTTTCGGCCATCGGGACAAGTTTCGAGGTCATCGGTATTGTACCGGGACCACGGGAAGGGTCCCGGGGGCCCACCGGGTGGGGCCACCTGCCCCGGGGGGGCACATGGGCTGTAGGGGGTGCGCCTTGTCCTACATGGGCCAAGGGCACCAGCCCCTAGAGGCCCATGCGCCAAGATATAGGAAAAAGGGGAGAGTCCTTAAGGGGGAAGGCACCTCCGAGGTGCCTTGGGGAGGATGGACTCCTTCCCCCCTCTTAGCCGCACCCCTTCCTTGGAGGAAGGGGCAAGGCTGCGCCTCCCCCCTCTCCCTGCCCCTATATATAGTGGAGGGGAGGGAGGGCATCCATACCTGAGCCCTTGGCGCCTCCCTCCCTCCCGTGACACCTCCTCCTCTCCCGTAGGTGCTTGGCGAAGCCCTGCAGGATTGCCACGCTCCTCCATCACCACCACGCCGTTGTGCTGCTACTGGATGGAGTCTTCCTCAACCTCTCCCTCTCTCCTTGCTGGATCAAGGCGTGGGAGACATCGTCGAGCTGTACGTGTGTTGAACGCGGAGGTGCCGTCCGTTCGGCACTAGGATCATCGGTGATCTGAATCACGACGAGTACGACTCCATCAACCCCGTTCACTTGAACGCTTCCGCTTAGCGATCTACAAGGGTATGTAGATGCACTCTCCTTTCTACTCGTAGCTGGTTTCTCCATAGATAGATCTTGGTGACACGTAGGAAAATTTTGAATTTCTTCTACGTTCCCCAACAATCATGACACCACCTCAATATGTAGAACTCGTTATTTTATGTGGTGATGTGATCATTTGCATGAGTGCTTATTGGAAATTTCCTTGCTGTTGGAAATGGACATGCTTGTGATAATGATCATCCTCGTATGCCTTTCATGCCTACCGGAAGGAAAACGGGAAAGTCTCTGTCTTGGGTAGACCCGAGCTTGTCCCTAGTTCCTTGTCGAGACGAGTGTGTCCGGCATGGCATGAGGGGTATGATGAGTGGTGATTCTGTCTGATGGGTGAAATATATTCGTTATGCTAATCATGCAGGGAATACTTAAAATCTCCTGAGTCGACCATAGATCGAGTCTTGTTCCAGTAACCCCCATACTTGTTTCGTACTACCACTTGTCTCTACAACAAGTAGGGTACAATTCAGTAAGTCGTCAACCCCTTTCTAGCACACACCATACAGAGAGGCCATGGTGGAAGATACCGGTTGTAGCTGGTAGGCAGGCCACCTGGTCCGGGGGCATGGGTGTTTCCGGTTGAGACCGAGAGGGGAGGCCACCCCTTAGAGCGCGCGATATAAATTTGATCCCATGCTAAGCGAGGTTGTAGCCTCCCCACTTACAGTTTTGCTTAACAAGTGTCGTGGGTGATTCCAGACACCGATAAGTTAAGCTGGTGTGTGCAAGTTAGGTGTGTTTTCAACTAAAAGGCCGTAGACGGAATTAGTCTCGATAGACTAAAGGAATCTGTTACTCGTGGGTAAAGAGTAAACCCTCTGCAGAGATTAAACCTATTCGAATAGCCGTGTCCATGGTTAAGGATTACAGTCTGGGATGGGTCAAGTGTCGATCTTAGTGTCGGTCTTCGGAGGAGAAACTACTAAACCAGAATATGGATCATGACGTGTGACTTATGATTATTATTATTATTATTATTATTATGGACTAACCCCTTTATATTATTTGAAGTATTGAGTATCCCTGGGATGGTTCTACCTCCTGGATATTCATTGTGATTGTTTTTCTTATAAGCCCTTTATGTGGTGTCGCTCAGACGCCTGACTATGGCATGCTGTTATTTATTTACTTTATAAGCCCTTTATGTGGTGTCGCTCAGATGCCCGACTGTGGCATGCTGTTAATTATTTACTTTACAAGCCCTTTATGTGGTGTCATCCAGACGCCCGACTGAGGCATGCTCGTTATTTATTATCCTTTTGAGGCGTCGCTTCAGACACCCGATTGGTGCATTTTATTACTATTCTATTACTACATATTCATGTTGCATAGAAATAACCTGCTTGCATGCATCAGAGATTTTTATTTTTTTTACTGACATTGTGATCATGGAATATTTTAGAGTATGATTTCATATATTATACCCGTGTTCATAATGTTTGTGAGTACATTCAAAAGTACTCACTGGCTTGTCCCTGGCTATTGTCTTGGCCAGATTTCTTGCGTGGAGAGGAGCGTTGCGATGACAGCCCCGGAACATACGCAGCGGTGATAGCAGCCTCGCGAATATAGGAGTTAACCTGGTCAGCTGTTCCTATGGGAAATGGAGTCCCATAGACGCTGATGATCCACAAACCGCTTCCGCCATCAACCACTAGAAACCATTTGTTGTACTCACAGACTAGAAGGGTCGTGTACTGCATATTTTGTATTTTGCTTGGAATTTCTGTATCAAGTTGGTGCCTCATCAGCTAACAGTAATCCTGGGGCTGGTGAGCACAAGGGCCATTTTCTGGAAATTAATACCCGGAAAACCGGTCTCGACACGCCCATGGCGGTGGCGGATGCGGCCGCAGGCGTGCCGCCAAGAGGCTTGCTGGCGACGCTGCATGGGGCGAGGAGGCAGTCAGGGCTTTTGGCATGACGCGGCTAGAGGGAGAGGATCAGGATGAGCTCGAGGAAACTTATCCAGGGGGCGTGCTGGCTCGGACGCGAGCACGTGCAAAACGCGCGCTCTGCTCGCGCTCCGGGCGTGCACGGCACTTGTTCGACGAAATGCCAGGGCAGCCAAAGTTGCTAGAGTGCTAATGCAAATCCACAGGCCTAGATTAGAGACATATTGTAGGCTACTAGACAACTTGGTTTGGGACAAGGGGAAAGTTCACAACACAAAACCTTCAACCATGCCAAATCTGTCCATGCACACAGGGTGTTTGACAAAATGCCAGAGGCATCTAGGAAGTACTTGGGGTGGTCAAATCTTCCAGAGTGGGGTCTCTTTAGATGCATGAGAGGGTGGTGAGGTTAGTTTGACAAATGAAGAAACTAGTTAGTGCAAGTTTTGCAAAACTTCAATTCTGGACAGGGGGTAAATGGCATCATTACATGAACCAAAAATGTCCCAATGGGTGCATGCTCCTGGACTTAGGGGTTTTGTAGGGTTGACTACAAGCAGGAGAAAGCACAAGGTCACTAGAGCAAAAATAAATAGGGTTGCAGTAGAAATCACAAGGTTGGACCAGAATGAAAAAGAGGTTGATTCACTCATTTTTTCCAAAGAACATCACTAGGTTTTTTGCATAAAGTTGGATTGCATGCTACCACTGACATCCCATAATTTTGGTGGAGGCATTAAAGAAATATTTAAATAGGCCGTAGTGCAAAACTGCCCATTAGACCAGATTTGAAAATTAGGTGTAGAACTCAAAATATGCAATGAATCAAATATATTTTTGCATAAAAGTGATTTAGAAACATCACATGACATCTCCAAATTTTGGCTGGAATTTTAGTTAAATTTATCAAATGGTGGTAGTTCAAAAAGAGCTCCAAAACTAATGGAAGTCATTTTAAGGAATAAAGCTCAGAGAGATATAATTAAATAAATAAAATCTACTGATTAAAAATTGTTATATTGAGAGAGCATAGAAGTCCAATACATTTTTGGAAAGTTTCCACTTGGGTAAAACTCCTCAATATTAAAAAGAAAGGTTCTGAAATCAACAGAAAATCCAGAAAGCAAAAAATTTAAACTCCTGGAAAAATTTTAATAATTAAAACCTGGTTAAATTTTTGGGGTGTTACATGGGAGAGGGAGGCACCAGGGACTAGGGTGCGCAACCCTCCCTCCCCCCTCTTTATATAGGGGCCCGGGGGGGTGCCGGCCCCCTAGAGATCCAATCTCAAGGTGGGGCAAGGGGGGACTTGCCCCTCAAGTTAGGTGGGGCGCCCCCACCCCTAGGGTTTCCAACCCTAGGCGTAGGGGAGGCCCAAGGGGGTGCACCAGCCCACCAGGGGCTGGTTCCCTTCCCACTTCAGCCCATGGGGCCCTCCAGGATAGGTGGCCCCACCCGGTGGACCACCGGGACCCTTCCGATGGTCCCGGTACAATACCGGTGACCCCCGAAACATTCCCTGTGGCCGAAACTAGACTTCCTATATACAAATCTTCACCTCCGGACCATTCCGGAACTCCTTGTGACGTCTGGGATATCATCCGTGACTCCGAACAAATTTTGGGTTACCGCATACTAATATCTCTACAACCCTAGCGTCACCGAACCTTAAGTGTGTAGACCCTATGGGTTCGGGAATCACGCAGACATGACTGAGACAGCTCTCCGGCCAATAACCAACAGCGGGATCTGGATACCCATGTTGGCTCCCACATGTTCCACGATGATCTCATCGAATGAACCACGATGTCGAGGATTCAAGTAATCCCGTATACAATTCCCTTTGTCAATCGGTACGTTACTTGCCCGAGATTCGATTGTCGGTATCCCAATACCTCGTTCAATCTTGTTACCAGCAAGTCACTTTACACATAATGTAATGCATGATCCCGTGACCAACCGCTTGGTCACATTGAGCTCATTATGATGATGCATTATCGAGTGGGCCCAGAGATACCTCTCCGTCATACGGAGTGATAAATCCTAGTCTCGATCTGTGTCAACCCAACAGATACTTTCGGGGATACTTGTAGTATACCTTTATAGTCACCCAATTACGTTGTGACGTTTGGTACACCCAAAGCACTCCTACAGTATCTGGGAGTTACACGATCTCATGGTCTAAGGAAATGATACTTGACATTGGAAAAGCTCTAGCAAACGAACTACACGATCTTGTGCTATGCTTAGGATTGGGTCTTGTCCATCACATCATTCTCCTAATGATGTGATCCCGTTATCAATGACATCCAATGTCCATAGTAAGGAAATCATGACTATCTGTTGATCAACGAGCTAGTCAACTAGAGGCTCACTAGGGACATGTTGTGGTCTATGTATTCACACATGTATTACGATTTCCGGATAACACAATTATAGCATGAATAATAGACAATTATCATGAACAAGAAAATATAATAATAATCATTTTATTATTGCCTCTAGGGCATATTTCCAACAAACAGCCCAACGGGTTTTTTTTGACATGAAAACGGCCCAACGTATTAACGGTCCAAAAATGGGCCGACTGTAACGACGGGCTGAATTTGGCCCACAAGAAGAAAATAACAGTAACGGGTCGTATGTAACCGAATCCTGCAAATGAGCCCAAGAATCAATGGGCCCTAAGAAGGCCGAAAGATAACTTGGGCTGGAAACGGCCCAATGGAATAACGGGCCGTTAATGGGTATAAAGTGATACACTGTTCATTACGAGCCACTTTCACCACGGGCCGTTAATGGGCCAAGAGTTACAAAGGTCCTCATATGGGCCGAAAGAAGTCATGGGCCACACATGGGCCGGAAGTTAAAATGGGCTGAATCATATTGGACGGCCCAGATGACGCTACTGGGCCTAATTCGGATAGGGCGTAACGGGCCCTGGGTTAGCAGGCTGTAAATGGGCTATATGCGAATAGGCCGTTAACAGGCTTTCGTTGGGCCGGCCCGCCACCTTTTAACCAAGTCAAACGGGCTGGGCTTTTCATAGGAATGGGCCTTTGTTGGGTCGTGCCACGTGTTGCCGTATCATAGGCGCCTTCGGTCCAATGAGCAGATGACATATGTCCCAACGGTGAGCTGACACATGTTTCCTCCAGCCAATGATGATTTTACATGTGGAAAATCCCCACTGGTCGGGGCTGTTAACGGGTTATCGGATCCAAAACCCGACCCGGTAGCTTAACGGCATTCCGTTACGGTGGATGCCACGTGTCGGTCACCCTTGACGAAAGCACTTCTGGGACGCGTGATTTATCGTCATGGAAGTGGACACTTCCGTGATGATAATTTTGGTAATGTCATGGAACACTTCTACGACAGCACAGGTATGACTATCTTGATTCTGTCATAAATTTGTCATGGATGTACATGCATGACAAAAAACGCGACCTACTGTGACAAACATGTATCATCACGGAAGTGTATTTTTGTGTAGTGTTAATTACGAAAAAAGACTTGTCGTTGTGACTTACTGTATCCACTTCGAAGTTCTCGTCCAGCTTGATGTTGAAGCGCCTATCATCATCTAGGAAGATTCCGTCGCGCAGGCCGCGCTCGTCTTCGCAGTATTCGAAAATACCAAAATCCTTTTCGTCATCAGACATTTCCTATGTTCATAGTTAAAACATTAATTGAAAATCAATCGAAGACAACTACCAGGATACTCAACACACAAATCCGGGGCACTCGATATTTCCTACATATTCTGGCACAAGTCATGCCAAAATTCACGGAAAAATCCGGCATGACCTTTGCTAAAATAGGACATATCGAGCTCCTGAAATTTGCCGGGACGGAAATGAATCAACACTCCGGCAAAACATAGGCCACTCGGAGGTGTAACCTACAAACATGACCGGCCACTTGGGCAAGCACATATCCTATTTGAGAAACACAAGATATACATTTCAAGATATCTTATAGACTCAAATTAGCATGCATTCAATAAGCAAAAGTAAATCATCTCATGTGTCCGTACATCGTCGAATATTATCACTAATACATCCTGAATAGTATCATACATATAACATCACTAATACAACTAAAACCCTAGCATATGACGGGTATCGGCGCGGGCGGTGGACACCCACAGAGAAGGAACCATCACGGGATCATAGCTCCAGTGAGATCCCTGGAGAACCTGCCAGGTATTGGAGAACCTATGCTCCAACGCAAACAAGTAGCAACGGACGTGCGCGTCCTCCTCACTGACGCGGTGACGCATCACCTCCGCGGGGTCCTCGAGCCTTTGGACCTTCACTGGCCCACGCGACCGCCACCAAAGAAGGTTTGGGTCAACGACAGGCTGGCTCCTCACCAACCTGCACCCCCCGGTAGGTAGCGCCTCCCAGTATCACCCCAGCGGAGCCCAATCCCGGACACGGCCCATCTGGTCAAGCAGGTGTCGTCCTCCGCCGACTTGACGACGAGGATGCGGGATAGGCATTGTCCACGTTGATGCGGGAAAAACTGCTTTAACTAAAAAATAGCAACAAGTTCTTACTAACTAATTCTATTAATTCAAATAGTTCTTACTAAAAATAAACTTACTATAAATAAAAATAAACTAGTACCTAATTAGTACCTAGTTCTTACTAACTAATTAGTACCTAGGAACTACTGCCCTAATTACCATATAAGTATCCATTTTTTACTAGGGTTCGTACTACCTAATTAAATAGGGTTAATACTAATTGTAATTAACTAACTAGCACTAAAAATAGCTTATGGTTCATACTAACTAGCACTAAATAGCTAGGGTTCATACTAACTGAGAGCAGAGAAGAGGGAAGGGGAGAGTGCTTACAGAGGGCGGGGAGAGAGATGGGGTCGGGGGAGACGGCGGCACCGAGGCGCGGCGAGGCGGGGTTGGGGGAGACGGCGGTGAGGCGGTTCGAGGGAGATGGCGGCGGAGAGCGAGGGCAGGGGCTCCAGCAAGGTCGAGGTCGAGGAGGAGGAGGCACAGGCGCGCGGCGACATCGAGGGGAAGACTCCGGTGGAGAGCGAGGGCAGGGCCTCTGGTGAGGGCGAGGGCAGGGGCTCTGGCGGAGGCGATGAGGGGGAGAAGAGAGAGTGGGGAATTAGGGGAGGAAGCAGAGGAGAGGGAAGCCCGCGCGGGGGGTTAGGTGAAAAAAACTTTAACAGTAGCGTTGGGAGCGAAAACGCGCAGCTGCTAAAATCCGTAGCAGTAGGGCGCCCTCACAAACTCGCTACTGCTAAGATGGGCCCGTCTTGTGGTGTGTTCAAACTTAGCAGTAGCGCCCTACCCTAAAAGTGCGTTTCTACTAATTTTGTAGTAGTAGCACGGTTTTTAGACGGGCGCTACTACTATACCTAGCACGTCGGGAACAGTGTGGCAATTATAGTAGTAGCATGTTTTGTTCCTGCCGCGCTGCTGCTAAGAGGATAACAGTAGCGCCCTTTAAGCCAACGCGCTACTGCTAAGTAGCAGTAGCGCCTCATTTTAACACGCGCTACTGGTAGTGCACAAGGAAGGGATTCGAATTGGAGCGGGGAAGGGGGTGGCGCCACCCTTTTCTTCTCCTTCTCCCTCTCCTTTCCCCTTTCCCTCTCCGGTAAAAGGAAGGGGGGTCCGAATTGGACTTGGAGTCCTAGTAGGGCTCCTCCCCACTTGGGGTGCACGCTAGGCCGGCCTCCTCCCCTCTCCCTCCTTTATATACGGGGGCAGGGGGCACCTCTAGGCACAACAGTTGTCTCTCAGCCGTGTGCGGTGCCCCCTCCACTATTTACTCCTCCGGTCATATTGTCGTAGTGCTTAGGCGAAGCCATGAGCGGATCACATCACCAACACCGTCACGACGCCTTCGTGCTGATGAAACGCATCGACTCCTTCGTGCCTCTACTGGATCAAGAGTTCGAGGGACGTCATCGAGCTGAACGTGTGCAGAACTCGGAGGTGCCGTATGTTCGGTACTTGATCAGTTGATTCGAGAAGACGTTTGAATACATCAACCGCGTTAATTTAATGCTTCCACTTTCGGTTTACGAGGGTACGTGTACACACTCTCCCCCTCTCATTGCTATGCATCTCCTAGATAGATCTTGCGTGAGCGTAGGAATTTTTTTGAAATTGCATGCTACGTTTCCCAACATGAACCCCCTCTTTTCCTTCTCCCAATCGGCCTCCTGCCATAGGGGGGTGCGCCACCCCTTTTGGGCTGGTGTGATCCCCTCTTATGGCCCATATCTTCCTCCCGGGGTTTCCGATAACCCCTCCGGTACTCCAATAAATATCCATACACTCCAGAAAACTTCTAGTGTCTGAATACCATCGTCCTATATATCAATCTTTACCTCTCGACCATTTAAGACTCCTATTCATGTCCGTGATCTCATCTGGGACTCCAAACAACATTCGATCACCAAATCATATAACTCATATAATACTATATCGTCCTCGAACGTTAAGCGTGCGGACCCTACGGGTTCGAGAACTATGTAGACATGACCGAGACACCTCTCCGGTCAATAACCAATAGCGGTACCTAAATGCTCATGTTGGCTCTCACATATTCTACGAAGATCTTTATCGGTCGAACCGTTATGACAACATACGTAATTCCCTTTGTCCATCGGTATGTTACTTGCTTGAGATTCGATCGTCGATATATTCATACCTAGTTCAATCTCATTACCGGCAAGTCTCTTTACTTGTTCCATAATAAATCATCCTGCAACTAACTCATTAGTCACTTTGCTTTCAAGGCTTCTTATGATGTGTATTACCGGGAGGGCCCAGAGATACCACTCCGATACTTAGAGTGACAAATCCTAATCTCGATCTATGCCAACTCAACAAACACCTTCGGAGATACATGTAGAGCATATTTATAATCATCCAGTTGTGTTGTGACGTTTGATAGCACACAAGGCATTCCTCTGGTATCCGGTAGTTGCATAATCTCATAGTCGAAGGAATATGTATTTGACGTGAAGAAAGCAATAGGAATAAAACTGAATGATCAATTGTTGGGGAACACAGTAATCATGCAAGATCTATCTAGGTGATGCATAGGACCGAGAGGGGAGAGTGTGTCCACGTACCCTCATAGACTAAAAGCGGAAGCGTTTCAATAACGCGGTTGATGTAGTCGAACTTCTTCGCGATCCAACCGATCAAATACCGAACGTACGGCACCTTCGTGTTCAGCACACGTTCAACTCGATGACGTCCCTCGTGCTCTTGATCCAGTTGAGGACGAGGGTGAGTTCCGTCAGCATGACAGCGTGGCGACGGTGATGATGATGCTATGGTGCAAGGCTTCGCCTAAGCACTACGATGGTATGATCGAAGTGTGTAACTGTGGAGGGGGGCACCGCACACGGTTAAGAGAAACTTGTGTGTCTTTGGGGTGCCCCCTGCCCACGTATATAAAGGAGGGAGGGAGAGAAGCCGGCCCCCTAGGGGTGCGCCTAGAGTATGGAGTCCTACTAGGACTTCCAAGTCCTAGTAGGAATCCCTTTCCCTTTTGGAGTAGGAGAGAAGGAAAGAGGGAAAGAGAGAGGGAGTAGGAAAGGGCAAGGGGCACCCCCTTCCCCTAGTCCAATTCGAACCCATGGGGGGCGTGCGCCACCTCCCCTTTGGCCTGCCTCCTCCTTTCCCGTATGGCCCAATAAGGCCCATTACTTCTCCCAGTGAATTCCCGGTACTCCCCGGTACTCCGAAAAATACCCGAATCACTTGGAACCTTTCAGATGTCCGAATATAGCCTTCCAATATATCGATCTTTACGTCTCGACCATTTCGATACTCCTCGTCACGTCCATGATCTCATCCGGCAATCCGAACAAACTTTGGTCATCAAAACACATAACTCATAATACAAATCGTCATTGAACGTTAAGCGTGCAGACCCTACGGGTACCAGAACTAAGTAGACATGATCGAGACACATTTCTGATCAATAACAAATAGCGTAACCTAGATGCTCATATTGGTTCCTACATATTCTTCAAAGATCTTCATCGGTCAAACCGCATAACAACATAGGTTGTTCCCTTTGTCATCGGTAAGTTACTTGCCCGAGATTCGATCATCGGTATCATCATACCTAGTTCAATCTTGTTACCGGCAAGTCTCTTTACTCGTTCCGTAATACTTCATCTCGCAACTAACTCATTAGTCACATTGCTTGCAAGGCTTATAGTGATGAGCATTACCGAGAGGGCCCAAAGATACCTCTCCGAAACACGGAGTGACAAATCCTAATCTCGATCTATGCCAACCCAACAAACACCTTCAGAGACACCTGTAGAGCATCTTTATAATCACCCAGTTACGTTGTGATGTTTGATAGCACACAAGGTGTTCCTCCGGTATTCGGGAGTTGCATAATCTCATAGTCTGGGGAACATGTATAAGTCATGAAGAAAGCAGTAGCAATGAAACTGTAACAATCATAATGCTAAGCTAACGGATTGGTCATGTCCATCACATCATTCTCCTAATGATATGATTGTGTTCATCAAATAACAACACATGTCTATGGTTAGGAAACATAACCATCTTTGATTAACGAGCTAGTCAAGTAGAGGCATACTAGGGACACTATGTTTCGTCTATGTATTCACACATGTACTAAGTTTCCGGTTAATACAATTCTAGCATGAATAATAAACATTTATCATGAAATAAGGAAATAAATAATAACTTTATTATTGCCTCTAGGGCATATTTCCTTCATCAATATGCTAAGCTAACGGATGGGTCTTGTCCATCACATCATTCTCCTAATGATGTGACCCCGTTATCAAATAACAACTCATGTCCATGGTTAGGAAACCTTAACCATCTTTGATCAACGAGCTAGTCAGGTAGAGTCTCTCACAGTGTTTGTCTATGTATTCACACATGTATTTAGGTTTCCGATCAATACAATTCTAGCATGAATAATAGACATTTATCACGAATAAGGAAATATAAAATAACAACTTTATTATTGCCTCTAGGGCATATTTCCTTCAAATACAATCATGTGATGGCATGAAAACATATTCTTATGGTTGTGTTACAATATTGCAAGCATGTTATGGCATGAAATACGAGTAGTTTTCACCTTGAAGACAAATACCATCTTTAACTAGGAGTTTTCCCGGTTGGTGCTTTGATCATGTCGCCTCTGAGCTCCCCAATATCATACAATACTTGCTTTAAATACCATGATTGTCTCATTGGATCTCCTGAAGGTGTTGTGAATAACCCTGAACCTTTGATTATGACCGACGACATGAAGGAACATGGCAACTTGCTCTTCCAGAGGTGTGCATGTTTTCTTCTAGTAGCCTCATGTTGCTAAAGGTCTTCACAAGCATGGCAAAAGATGCTCTTTACATTCGAAGCATGTTCACGGCCTCTATATGTCTTCGCTATTGTAGATGTAGTTCAAATTGGCCATCATCTACCTATCTCGATTGACCATTGGACCATACCTAATGACAGGTTGTTGACTGCAACGAATTTCTCTCTGGTAAACGAACATGAGTCAGGCCTGAATCACAACTATGAGTGTTGTTGACCGAATTGCCAGCTTTGTCCGTTCGTCTATACCGACCTTGACATTGATTTATCGGGATGTATCAGTAGGCAATGGTCAAATATAGCGAATGAACAGAGGATGGGGTTGTATCTGCTGCTTACCAACTTCAGAGTCGATGAGGACCGGAGGGCCATGGCTGAGACGAGGAGAATGAGGCGGAGGCTAAGATGATGTGGAGAAGCAGCTCCTACTGCTAGAGAGTAATGCTATCACCATCGGTTGCGCAGATGTGAGTCGTCGCCGTTGCCGGTGGAAGAACCAAGAATGGGCTAGTCTTAGAGCAAGAGGTGAGGGAGCAAATGGGGGGTGAGGCTAAATTTCACGCCATCCTAAGCCGGCACATTTCGGCCTCCTGGCATCTCTGTGTCTAGTTTCCACTGCATTGCCGCGCACGCCGCTCACTTTTTTGCGCTTGACTCAGCCTGGCCCGCTGGAAACGACAGATTCGAGCGTTCCTAGCGAGTCAAGTTATGGGTTACTTTAAGGTCTGTGCTTGTGCGAGCCAAGCCCCATTATATGATATCAAACTCGATTTTCTTGCACCCACTGGGTTTGTTTGGAATGACGTGGGTAACGAAACAGGCCCTTTAAGTATGAAACTGAATGCAACAATGTAAGTAACATGCTAACAGGCAAGACCTACCTAAAGCTAGAGTCTCCCGTTCTTGTGTCGCCGCCACCGCATCTGAGAAATTTAGGTCCCCTCACTTTCGGCTGCCATCTTGGCATTGAGAGGTGGAGCGACCTCGGATCTTCTAGATCTCTATATTCTTCGTCAACGTCTAGTGATCATCATAATTTTGTGAGAATAATTTTCTCTCATTCTTTTGACGGTGCCATGAGATTAGAGAGTTTTCTGTCCTCGCGGATCCGAGTATTCGGATGTGATGAGTTTACATTGTTGTGTCAAGCTTTTTTTGTTGGTCTGATTCTTTGTGGAGCTGAAATCTTTCATCACATCATGATGAAGAGGGATTCGACGGCCTGCACTTTTAGGGGATCATCCCCGGCTCAAGTATGTTCATCGATCAAGACTTCCCATCTTTAGGCGCTTTCAAAAACCATTACTGATAATGTTCGTGCAGGTGAAAGAGTGACAACATCGTTGCTCTAATCTAATTGCAACCTCTTTACCGAAGTCCTTGGAGTATTTCTTCGAGCATAGATTGATACCATGAAGATGTTTTCAAGAGATTTCGTTGTAATTGTAGTCATAGGAGTTACTATGTATTTTCTTGGGTCTTAGATCAAAATCGGTGTACCTGTAACAATTACGAGTGTGAATTAAGTTACAGGTGTATCAAAGAAAATAACAGGCTAACAGCGCAGCTAGCTTTTTTTTTCTTTTTTTTTTTTGAAAGCAAACAGCGCAGCTTAGCAGTCAGATAAGGCTAAAGGTAGTAAAAGAAACAGAGCGACGGACACGCTACTTCGCTCGTACTAGTAGATGGTGCATGCATGTCTGCTCTGGCTCTCCAGCCTCTTGTTCCGCCTACGAGCACTCCCCGCCAACTCCGTTCCCGCCATTCGCTCTCCTCCACGGGCTCCGGCAAACATCCCCTGCAACACTCCTCCACCCTCCTCCCCTCTCCCTCGCATTTCTAGGACCCCCACACACCTCGCCGGCCCTGACGTCGCCTGCTAGGACCTAGAGGGTCGAGTTAACCCAAGAACCGCACACCCGCAGGATCGACGTACCAAGCAGCTAGCAGCAGACATGCGCCTCCTGTCCCTCCTCCTCCTGGCCGCGGCCACCCTCCTCGCCGCCGCGGTGGCAGGAGTGCGCGCCGGGCCGGAAATGCCCCAAGCGGCGTCGGTGGCAGGAATGGGCGCCGGGCCGGGAGTGCCCCAAGCGGCGGCGGCGGCAGGAATGGGCGCCGGGACGCAAGTGCCCAAAGCGGCGGCGGCGGCAGGAGGACTCGCCGGGTCGGGAGTGCCCCAAGCGGCGGCGGCCGCAGGAATGGGCGCCGGGACGCAAGTGCCCCAAGCGGCGGCGGCAGGAGTGCTCGCCGGGCCGGGAGTGCCCAAGGCGGCGGCGGCGGCGGCGGGGGGCCCGGCGGCCAAGCTGTCGCCCGATTTCTACAGCCAGACGTGCCCACGGGCGGAGCGGATCATCGCGGAGGTGGTCCAGTCGAAGCAGATGGCGAACCCGACCACCGCCGCAGGCATGCTTCGCGTCTTCTTCCACGACTGCTTCGTGACCGGCTGCGACGCCTCCGTGCTGATCGCGCCCACCCGCTTCGCCAAATCCGAGAAGGACGCCGAGATCAACCACTCCCTCCCCGGCGACGCCTTCGACGCCGTGGTGCGCTCCAAGTTGGCCCTGGAGCTGGAGTGCCCCGGCGTGGTTTCCTGCGCCGACGTCCTGGCCCTGGCGTCCAGGGTGCTGGTCACCATGACCGGAGGCCCCAGGTACCCGGTCCCGCTGGGCCGCAAGGACTCGCTCTCCTCCAGCCCCACCGCCCCCGACGTGGAGCTCCCGCACTCCAACTTCACCGTGGGGCGCATCCTCGAGCTCTTCCTGGCCAAGGGGTTCACGGTGCAGGAGATGGTGGCGCTCTCCGGCGCGCACACGCTCGGCTTCGCCCACTGCCAGGAGTTCGCGTCCAGGATCTACAACTACCGCGACAAGACCGGCAAGCCGGCGCCGTTCGACCCGACCATGAACCCGGGCTACGCCAAGGGGCTCCAGGCCGCCTGCAAGGAGTACCTCAAGGACCCCACCATCGCCGCCTTCAACGACGTCATGACCCCCGGCAAGTTCGACAACATGTACTACGTGAACATTGAGCGCGGCCTGGGCCTGCTGAGCACCGACGAGGACATGTGGTCGGACCTGCGCACCAGGCCCCTCGTGGAGCGCTACGCCGCCAACAACACCGCCTTCTTCGACGACTTCGCCCGCGCCATGGAGAAGCTCAGCATGTACGGCGTCAAGACCGGCGCCGATGGCGAGATCAGGCGGCGCTGCGACGCCTACAACGACGGGCCTACCACCGTGTGATCGATGCGCGCATCCGTTCCGCCGGCGTCGACGTCTCTGCCTACCACGAAACGTGCTGCATCGACCATTTCATGCATGCATGCGCGTTGAGTTTCCACATGGTGGCCTTGGGATATCTTCGGGTGCGCACAAGGTTATCGATCGGGGCCGGCCGGGTGAAGCAAGTTTAATTAATTCTTGTTCGATTGAGTAATCTCTTTAGTTTATGTGCGGTAAAAAAGTATTCGACATTGATGTGTTATTTGTATTCACTTTTTCCCCTCTTCTTTGGATCATATATCTTTGCCCCTAATTAAATCAGCATTTGGTTTTTCCACGTGTTTACTAGTTTATGTTACTATGATCATAGTGGGAAGATTGTTATGCATGTTACTATCTATCTTCATGGTGGGCAGTAACATATGTGTAGCATCATGCAAACCATTATTTATTCGGATGCTTACTGGAAGCAGATTTGTAGCACACCTGGGTGCTTCACATCCCTATACTAACATTAAATTCAAAAATTACTGAGAAATTTGAAAAAAAAATGCTAAGAGTATGTGATATCAAACCTGGGTTCCCGATCTACTCTTGTGTGAAATTTCGTGAAAAAAATACTAGGAAACATATTCGTGGCAAAAAAGACAAAATATTTCTATGTATAGAAAAAAATTGTTTAGATGGATTTTTCTTCAAACAATATTTCCTTCGCCACAAATACTTTTCCTGGTATTTTTTACGAAACTTCACACGGGAGTACATTGAGAACCTAGGTTTGATATCCCCAAATTTCAGATTTTTTATATTTTTTATATTTTTCTACATTTAATATTCGTAGAGGGGTAGCACCCAGGTGCTCCTGTGTATTTTTATAAGTTACTAGTCTATGTTATTACCTCTATAGCAGGTAGTATCGTAGGTGTGATAACATATGGACTTTCATTTATTACTCCATAGACTCAATTTTTATTGGGAAGCGTTATGCGATGGTAAATTATGTGGCTCTCGCCTCTTTATCTCGTCGTCATAAGTATTCTATTTGTCTCTACCTTCTTTAATTACTTGACACATCATCTTTTTCGCCTATATGGCATGCTTATACTAGTTTCATGCATATAACCCTAGTCTAAGTTATCATCATAGATTTCTTTATTTATTAGCGTGTAGACTCATCTTCTATTGGGAAACACTATGCTACGATAACATATTGAAAGATTGTGGATGTCGCCTAGAGGGGGTGAATAGGCGCTTTTAAAATAGTTATGGTTTAGACTTGAATAAATGCGAAATAAAACCAGCATTTAATTTATCAAGCACAAAACCTAGCACAACTAGGCTCACATATGTGCACCAACAACTTATGCTACGCAAGATAAACAACTAAGTGATAGCAAGATATATAACATGAAACACTATGGCTATCATAAAATAAAGTGCATAAGTAAAGGGTTCGGGTAAGAGATAACCGAGTCACGCGGAGACGGTGATGTATCCCGAAGTTCACACCCATGCGGATGCTAATCTCCGTTTGGAGCAGTGTGGAGGCACAATGCTCCCCAAAATACCACTAGGGCCATCGTAATCTCCGCACGCCCTCGTGCAATGCAAGATGTTGTGATTCCACTAAGGGGCCCTTGAGGGCGGTCACCGAACCCGTACACTTTGGCAACCCTTGGGGCGGTCGCGGGAACCCGTACAAATTGCTCGGGGCAATCTCCACAACTTAATTGGAGACCCCGACGCCTGTCCCGAAGCTTTCCACCACAATGATCGAGCTCCGCGACACCAGCCGTCTAGGGCACCAAAGCACCCAAGAGGAACAAACTCTAGGATGCCCAAACACCCAAGAGTAATAAGCTTCTCAACTTCACTTCCATATATCACCGTGGAAAACTCAAACGTATGCACCAAATGCAATGGCAAGGGCACACGGAGTGCCCAAGTCCCTCACTCTCAAATCCCACCAAAGCAACGGAAGCCATGGAGGAATATGAGAGGAAGAACAAGAAAGAGAACACAAAGAACTCCAAGATCTAGATCGAAGAGGTCCCCTTCACATAGAGAAGAAAGTGATTGGTGAAAATGTAGATCTAGATCTCCTCTTTCTTTTCCCTCAGGAACTAGCAAGAATCATTGGAGGGACTGAGAGATAGCAAGCTCTAGGAAAGTCAACAATGGGGGAAGAACACGAGCTCAAAAGATAAGGTCCATTGGGGAAGAAGACCCCTTCCATAGGTGGGAAAAATCCAACCGTTATGTCTCATCCCGCAGTAAAGCGGTACTACCGCTCGGGGGAGCAGTACTACCGCTTGAGTGGTACTACCGCTCAAGGGAGCAATACTAGCGCTTAGAGAAAACATGCACAAAGGACTTTTCCCAAGTGGTAGTGGATGCGGTAGTCCACAGTGGAAGTATCGCAAGCGGTACTATCGCTTGGGTGCTGCAAAATAGTACAAGTAAGACAAGAGAAACAAGTAGGATCGAAATTGTCATAACTTTTGCATACGGGCTCCGAAAACAGCAAACTCAAGCTTGTTGGATAGATGA